>NC_041349.1:15562126-15862126 GCF_004354835.1 Perca flavescens
TTTCTTCCTCATTGGTTCACCGCTTCCTCCATCTGCTCTCTGCTGTTTAAGGGTGATATGCAGTGATAACAGCTTTTTGTTTTGAAATATTTTTTTCTTTGTCGGTCTTGTGCAACACAGTATTCAGAGGGCTGCAGTGTGGGTTCTGGACCAGTACTACAGTGACTTCCCAGTCTATAACCCCGCCCTACTCAACCTGCCCAAGTCCATCCTCTCCAAGAAAATGTCTGCCTTCAAGGTTTACAACTTGGGGGAAGGTAAAATGATCTTCTATTATTTTATCTTTTAACTTTCTTCCTTTCAGCCCATTCTGCATCAGAATAATTCCTATCATGCATATGTTCATAACTGTATTTTAAGGTTGTACCAGAATAGGTTTACATGGTTTAATTTTCAAAAAACACCATATTTTTGTTGTACTGCACAGCTCTCTCACTGCTGAAGATCCTCTTTTCACCAGGTTTCTGTTTTAGCTACAGAGTGAGACCTCTTTTCATCTTCTTCTTCTGTACTATCTTTGATTGCACTCGCACATGCTCAGTAGCTCAGATGTAGATCATGTCCAAGGGGGTAAGCTTCGCTTAAGAACTCGACCCATCTATGGCGCCATTTTGTTGCTAACTGGCCATCACCTCCTGTTAGCATTCCGCTGACCGCCATTTTTTTTTTTACGTCACTTGACTGCGAATAACTTTACATCAGAAATGTTTGAAGACTCTATTTGTCCGTTGTTTAGTTCCAAAGAAACACGACAATGTATAAAAGGCTTCATTACCTTGTACCTCACGTTATGGCTCCGTAGCAGACGTTTTTGTAAAAATAAGCTAACGATTGTGTCATAACCAAGTGACTTACTGTCGCATAGTAAAGGAATTACCGTATAGTACAGGAGAAGCTCGCAGGCAGTTTCGACTTACATGAGCTGTTTAGGTTTAATTACTAATGTTAACTAGCATGTTAGTTAGCAATAATTAGCCTGTGCCCATGTTATCTCCTTACATACACCTACACTCTCCGTATCTGTAAGATTGGGAATGATTGAGATTTCTCTTGGCACAGCTACCAGAAGACTTACAACTTTCAGACACGTTGCTCACGTCACATTCTCTCAGTTGGAGGCTGCGCAGTAAAGCTGGCCATCACCGGAAAAGTGCTTCTAATAGCCTTTACTGGTCTCCGTCCAGAGCAACGGGGTCTATTGGTCCGTTATATACTGTCTATGATCGTGTCAGCTAGCTAACTCTAGAGACAGTAAAAGAAAGCCTGTTTCTCCAACTTTGGTCAGTTACAAGGCAGGATTAGCTGGGAGACTTCTAAATGAGGGCGCACATGTAAGTAGTTCTTTTGTAGATTATGGTGAACTTGTGTGTGTTGTAGCAGTGCTTTGCTATTGAGAACAACGTAGCATGCTAGCGTTAGCATGCTAACGCTATGAGCTAACGGTTGTGGTTAGCCAGCTCATTTCAGACTGTGACGTCACAGTCCGAGCCGATTTTGAACAGCTCACTAGGAGACTGAAGGCAGGACACATTCAGAAACCGTATCTCACTCAAAACAGCATGGATGGATTTTTTTCAAAAGTTTGTATGTGTGTGGAAGCACCAGAGACACAAAAGAACACCCCAAATCCCAGAAAAAGTGATTTTTTTCATAATATGGGCACTTTAAAATACTCTAAACGGGGGAAAAACAAGCAAACATGCACTCCCAAATGATACAATTCTAGTTTGTTGCCTGCGGTAACAATGATATAGTGATAGAAGGGAGTCTGCAAGACAGTTGTCTATTAGTTGGGTCTTTAACTTCATTGTTTCTTTCTACAGAGAACAGCACCAATAACTCCACGGGTCAGTCCAGAACTATGATCGCAGCCGCTGCTCGGAGAAGAGACAATTCCCACACCGAGTACTACTACGAGGAGGCAGAAGTGGAGCGCAGGGTCCGCAAACGAAAGGCCAGGTGAGAACATAGAATATAGATAGAATTTTAAGGCTATGATGGAGTGTACGTGATCCCCATGAGTCAATTGAGTAAAGTTTAGGCCTAATCAAGTGACAAACAATTATTAAACTTTAATATAATGGTATAGTTTTCATCAATGGCGCTAAGTCCCTTTTCACATATATGGATATTGATTGTAGTAGCTTTAAATCTAAGGGGGTGTCCCACTCACTCTGCCATGTCTCCTCACAGACTAGTGGTGGCAGTAGAAGAAGCATTCACCCACATCAAGCGTCACCAGGACGAAGAGGCGACCGCATCCTCCCCCAAACACCCGCGGGAGGTGATGGACCCCAGGGAGGCGGCCCAGGCCATATTCGCCCCCATGGCTCGGGCCATGCAGAAGTACCTCCGCGCCACCAGGCAGCAGTCCTACCACAGCATGGAGAGCATCATCAACCACCTGCAGTTCTGCATCACACACAACATGACTCCCCAGGTAAGGAGGGTACTTTCAGGGTATTTTGCTTTCATATTTTCAATTTTCATCATTTTACAGTAATTAAATCATTTATATAATTACATTTTTCATATTTATTCTAGCTTTTAGTTCTATTTGATTTTTTTTGTATTGTCTTTATCAGTTACTTGAACAAAAAACTGGTTTGTCGTCAGCATATTATGTAGCTTTTTTGGCATTTGCCCCCATTTGTTTCAATTTCAATCATCCCAAGTGTATTTTAAGCTGTCATTTTTGTGAGTTGCCCCTGTTAACTGTGTACACCGTATCCCCTTAGAACACAAGTGAACACGTATGTATTCAAACCGTAGAAATATGCATTTCACGTGAAAATCTTTTATCAACCATTTATCTGCAGCTCTAAAGGTTATGCCATATTTTAAAGTTGATATTAAGTCTCTTATCCACAAGTTCAAGTTTATTGTCATGTGCATTTAAAAGTACAAAGTACTGAGAATGCAATGAAATGTGTTTTGCCCTGGCCCTCTCTTCTCATAAAAACTATAAATATATAAATATAATTTAAATAAAAAAAAAAAAAATGACCTGAATAAAGTAGTACTATCTAATATGTTGTAGCAACCTAAAAACTATCGCAGCCATAACAGAAATAATGAAACGGTTACTGACGGTGAATTAGTGTAACTATTTATAAACTGATTGGAATGTACGCTTCCTGTGTGTGTCCCAGGCTTTCCTCGAGCGTTACCTAAGCCCAGGCCCCACCCTACAGTACCTGGACACCAGCAGGGGGCGCCAGTGGACACTAGTGAGTGAGGAGCCGGTGACTTCTGCTCTCCATCAAGGCCAAGTCTTCTCCCTGAGACGCCTCGACTTCTCCCTGGTCGTTACGGTGACGCCCCTCCCCTTCCTGCGTTTGGGCGAAGAGTTCATCGACCCCAAAAGGCACAAGTTTGTCATGAAGCTCCAGTCCGAGACGTCTGTGTAGGACGAGGACGCTGAATCAAACATACTCATCTTAGTGCTTTCAGGGTATCTTCTTTTTATTTTTATTTTTTTGTATACCTTTTTTTTAGTTTGTTTTCGTGATTTTTGCTTTGTTTGTTGATGAGCGTGACACCCAAGAATAAAAAAAGAAAAGACAACGTAATGTCAGACATTGTTACCCAAACAAACTTTATTAGACTCAAAGTGCTAACTGTTAACTTTTGATATTGCACTACAGACTGCTCCCAGTTCCCATGATACTGACATTTTCTTTGGGTTTCTTAGGAGCTTTTCAACACTCATTTAAGGAAATACATTGTTTTGATGAAAGAAAATTGATTCTTCGGTTGAAAGAATGACTACTTGTGTCTATCGGTTGGATTTTAGCCAATTTTTTTTATTCCTGCAACATTTATTCAAGAGAATATACCCATGTAGGGTCTGTGTTAAAGTATTTTGAGTGTGCACTGACCTTTTTTAATGCACACTCTATGTCAGAGCTAATCTTACTTCCCTTTTCCCTTTTTTACTTGAACTTCTTGTTATCGAATTTGGCCTTTACAGGCTACAGACGGACAGAATCAGGTGATGACCCCATGGTCCCCTGGTCTTCCCTTTCGGGCCATTGAATGGTTTCACTGACTGAATCATTCCGTCCTCTTTTTGTTTACTGAAAAGTGGACATGCATACTGTACTTCCCACTGAAAGTCAGAAATAAGAAACACTGGATGGACTTCTAATGCACTGATCATTTTATCAGTGCATTGTTTGTATTATTTCCCGCTCAGGTTTTATTGAATCACTTCTCATTTCTGGAGAAATTCCCTCCTGCACTGAGAATTAATCTAACTTTCTGAGCATAATGTATGACCAGTTTATGTCCAGTGATACTGGTAACGAATGTTTTCTCCTCTACATATGAGGTTTGAATTGGACTTGATGAACTCAAGCACAATACAGCCAAGTACTGCCAATGTGTTTCTTTTTGGCAGCTTGATGGTAATTACTGTCTCTGATATTTTTAAAGTGAGTGTGTTAATTTGTGTGTGTGTGTGGTTGAGCATGGCTGGATCACTAACCGGACAAAGTGGCCTGGACCAAAAAGCCTTAGGGTTCCTCCTTGTGCGTAATTTGAGTGACTACAAGTATTTTTTTTTTTTTTTTTTTTTTTTTTTTTCACTTCTGAAGTACAATATATATTAAGACAGGTTCTCCATTACCTAACTTTTGGCTCAGTCTTGTAGAAGTGGCCGTGTCAAAATCTAATTTTCAAGACCTTAAAAAAGTGCTTCCCCCGATTTAGTACTGCACTCCTTTTGCCATTGTTGGACTTGATAGTGCAAAACGTTTCAAAATCAATGCAGCAGAATCCGAGATATCTTTTAATTCCACACATTCCTCAAGCCACAAAAGGCTTTACTCAGTACAGCTTTTTTTCACAAGACCTGTAAAAAATGTTTTTGTGAAAGATAAGGCTCTTGCCCTGTAATTACTTTTGTTTATTTTTGTTCTATACTATATTTCTATCAAAGTGCTTTAAGGCAATTGACACTGATATTGACACGGCTATTATTCAGTTGATTATTCAGCACAGAAAATCAACATTCACATTTGTGAAGCCAGACACCAATGATTTTTTTTGTGTTTCTGCCTAAATAATCTACAAATAATCAAAATAGTCGCAGATGGATTTTCAGTTGATTAACTAACTGATTAACAGATTTAATTGTTCAACTTCTAGAGTAATATTTGGTGCCGTATATATGAGGTGTCAACAGGGGATCCCCAGCAGGATAATCCAGCCATGTACATGTACACATTTGTGTCTTTTGTCACTCAGAGATAAATTTATAGATGTCCTTTTTACACTACAGATTGTTGTGCCACTCAACAAGCGGTTGACTTGTACATTTTGATGCAGTTTCTAAGGTTGTATTGTTCCAGTTTTTAAATAGATCACTTTGTTGTACTCTATCTATGCTCCTAACACTTGTCTCTGAAGGACATTGTCTTTAAAACACAGATTGTTGGGTAACACTTTACTTGAAAGTATCATGTGTGTGACATGACACTGTCATGAACACATGACACTGTCATGACACATGAACCCTAACTCTAACCCTAACCATAACTTGTCATGACAAAAATGAATGACGCTTACTAAAAGAAGCATTATGTTATAAACTTTTATAACTTTTTTTTTTTTTTTTTTTTTTAATATAATGTTTATGACACGTTCATGAAAGTGTCATGTCACTCTTATGTAGATACCTTCAAGTAACGTGTAACCGATTGTTGTTTTTACTGTTGCACTGTGTTTTTTAGGACTGAGTTGATGTAAAAGGTTTTTAATAAATGATGTCATCCAAAGTTTTTTCTTGACTCACAAGTCTTTTTCAGCAAGTGTCTGGGTGAGTGGGTGCTAAGCTACGACAATGTGTAAACATTTCCATTGCTATAGAATGATGTAAAGCATAGACCCTACAGAATTGAAAAATTATTCAAATTCATTATTTACAGCTATCTATTGCTAATTTAACCAGAAAGTACATTTGGGATTTTTTTTCAATGTCAAACCAACTGTATGCAAGGACAATAATCAAGAAATTAAAAATTATATATAAATTTATTAGAATGTATAACCCAACTATAAATATTAAGTCATTGCTGGAAGACGATGTTTGATCAATAATCTTAAAATAACCCATGCTTGTTTTAGTATTTCTTGTGCAAATTTGGGTTTCCTTCGTCATATGAGATGGTGGCTGTTCAAGCGGCACGTGGTTATGATAAGGCAAAACAGGAAGTCTCAGTCAGTCGCTTTGCCTCTGTGTTGGAACGATGAAACTTCAAATCCTCCTAACCCTATTAATCCAAGGTAGGTTTCATTTGCTGAAAATAACATTTAGCATTTAGCAGTTGATATGCTTTTTTCAAACTTTATATAGTATGAACTATTTTAAATGACAATTCAGAACAGAATAAGTTGCTTCCTGACTTGCTGAGGCAGGATGAAAATGACTGGGGGACTCCGGTAGATATACATAGTATCTCAACACTAACAACTTTTAACTGCTCAGTCAGTTAAAAGGTCTTTCTCAGATTTGCTTAAATGTTAATGTCAAAAGGAAGGGTTATTTTAAACATTCATGTTCAAATTAAACAAAGCAGGAACTGTTATGCAAATCGTGGTTAGCCCTAAAAAAAATCCATGGTCATTTTAATGTTTTATGATCTGTCATAAAAAGTCATTAATAAAGTCATAGTATGTCACAAAAATAATTAAAAAGTCATAGTGTGTCAAAAAAAAGTTATATCAATGTGTTGAAAAAATTCATACTATAGTATGTTGAAAAAAGTAAAGTAATATATTAGGTTGTCATGAAAGAATAATCACGTCATAGTGTTCTATGGCAAATAAAACTAATAAACAAGTCTTATAGTATGTCAAAAAAGTCATAGTACAGTATATATAGAAAAAAGTCATAGTATAGTATGTTGGAAAAAAAGTCACAGTAAAGTATGTCGAAAAAAAGTATGTTGAAAAAAAGTCACAGAATAGTATGATGAAACAAGTCATAAAAAGTTATAGTATATTGAATGAAATGGCATTGTATATATATAAAAAAATTAAAAGTAGGTATATCAAAAAAAAGTCATTGTATAGTATGTCCAAAAAAGTCATAAAAACTCATATTATAGTATATCAAAAGAAAAGTCATGGTATAGTATGTCGAAAAAAAGTCACAATAAAGTGTGTCAAAGAAATAGTCATAGTATAAGATGTCGAGAAATTAATAAAAAGTATGTCAAAAAAAGTCAACAAAACGTCATATGTCGAAAAAGTCATAGTATAGTATGTCAAAAAAAGTAATGTAAAGGTCATAGTGTAGTATGTCGAAAAAAGTCAACAAAAAGTTATATTATAGCATGTAGAAAAAAATCAAAAGAACGTCAGAATATAAGATGTTGAAAAAGTGAACAAAATGTGTATATGTCGGAAAAAAAGTCAACAAAAATGTATATTATAGCATGTTGAAAAAAATCAAAAGAACGTCAGAGTATAAGATGTTGAAAAAGTGAACAAAATGTCGCTGTGTATATGTCGAAAAAAGTGAACAAAAACTCATATTATAGCATGTAGGAAAAAGTCATAGTATAGTATATTGAAAAAAGTGAAAGTATAGCATGTCAAAGAAAGTAAACAAAAAGTGATAGGATATTAAGTCAAAAAAGTGATGTATAGCATGTTGAAAAAAAGTCATAAAAAGTTAATGTGTAGTATGTTAAAAAAGTCATAGAATAGTATGGCGAAAAAAGTCAACAAAAAGTCATAGTATATCAAAAGAATCAGTATGTCGAAAAAAAAGTCGATGGGCCCAATTGATTTATTGCACGTTACGCCCAAACCACACCTAGCTAGGCTACTTCAGACCAACCCATTTTAGATTTGGGTGCAAGACTCATTTATCCCGCCGGTATAATAGCAACAGCGCCCGAGATCTGCCCACAAAGCTACTTGGGTTTCAAGTTTGATACTTGCGTTTCAGATCATTAAAATAGAGCCCTAGACCAGGTTTTTCCTGGTCAGTGGCGGAATTGTTTTCTGAAACTGCAAAATAGCACCAGGGAACGTTTGCGCCTGAACACGCCTCCTCTTTTCGCTGAACCGCCCCCGGGAACGCAAATACATTCCCTCTGTGGAGGGAAAAGTCCGCTGTGCGTCGGGTGCAAAATAGGAACGATACATGCGTCGGTGTACAAAGGCAATTGCGCTGAGTGCAAGTGTTACGCCCCAGTCCAGGGGTGCCTAGGACGCAACATGAAAAGGCGCCATCTTCCCCGTCTCCCAAGTAGCCACAAACAATTAGGTGGTTAGATCAACGTATGATTTACATAGAAAATAATATATACATAACATAGATGAATTAGACTTCAGGGTGGCCTACCACAAAAGTAACAAACAAAACAATTATAACTGGGAGATAATAAACTAACCTAACAAACAAAAGGGCAAAACAAATGACAAAAGACTTACCTCCCTAACTAACAAAAACAGGAGAAAACAAGATCAACACGCCGGAGGCCTGTACTACGAAGCAGGATAAACATGGCTTGGATCTCTTTCAGTTATCCGGCTTCACCTAACCTAACAACTGGGGTCCTGTATAAGCTGTATCACGACGCTGGTTATCAACTAGTTCAGTCAACTCAGGGTTTCCCAATCTAGAGACGCGCGCGTTCACATAAAAGAGGCGGTGTTTGCACACCACAACCAATCGCAAACATCTACCAGAGCCGCATGTTATATATAAGAAGAGCAAATTATAATTCTACATAAATATGAAGAACACAGAAACGGTTTTACAGAGAAAACGCAATACAGTCGCTGCTTCCTAAAACAGGAAGGAAAGCTGGCAAAAAAAATAATTATAGCCGACGCTGTAAATGCGTGTTGTAAATCAACTTTTATATCTTATATCACTTCCCCATCAGTCAGGACCAAGATCTGACCATAATTACACTTGTGCTTTCCATAAACTGTCGTTGCTTTAGCCTATTATTTCAGTTGCAATATATATATATATATATATATATATATATATATATATATATATATATATATATATATATATATATATATATTTCATAAAAATACCCATCAGGGAATGTTAACGGGGTTGTTGGTCTCTACCAAGAGTCTGGGTCTGTCCGAGGTTTCTTCCCAAGAGGGAGTTTTTCCTCGCCACTGTCGCACTGCTTGCTCTTGAGGGAATTACTGTAATTGTTGGGGCTTTGTAAATTATAGAGTGTGGTCTAGACCTACTCTATCTGTAAAGTGTCTCGAGATAACTCGTGTTATGATTTGATACTATAAATAAAATTGAATTGAATTGAATTGTAATTAAATGTTTTAACTTTTATGAGCTCACCACTCCCTCTCCCCCTCTCTCTCTCTCCCTCTCTCTCTCTCTCTCTCCGCACCGAGCTCCACCTGATCTTCTGTAAGAATGGTGATGCCGTTATCAATTGAGTATTGATTGGTCAGTGGGCGGTGCTTTTATACCGGTTGATCTCTGATCTCCAACTTAACCTGCTCCCGACCAGGTTAGGTGATCAGCATGAGTTACCACGGCGATTGAAACCGATAACAACTGACAAAGTCTAAAAAGGGCATAGTTTAGTATGTCGAAAAAAGTCATAGTATAGCATGTTGAAAAAAGTCATAGCACAATGTCTCAAAAGAATCATAGTATAGTATGTCAAAAAAATCATAGTATAGCATGTTGAAAAAAGTCATAGCACAATGTCTCAAAAGAATCATAGTATAGTATGTCAAAAAAGTCATAGTATAGCATGTTGAAAAACTCATAGTATAGTATGTCAAAAAAAAGTCATGAAAAGGTCTTGGTATAGTATGGCGAAAAAAGTCATAGTAGAGTATGTCGAAAAAAGACCGAAATAAGTCGTAGTATAGTATGTTGAAAAATCTCATAGTATATTATGTTGAAACATTTCATAGTAAAGTATGTCAAAAAAGTCTATGACACTGTAAGTCTATGACTGTAATTTTTTCAACATATGTTGAAAAAAGTCAACAAAAAATTACAGTGTCAAAAACGTCATAGTAAAGCATGACGAAAAAAGTCATAAAAAGGTCATAGTATAGTAAATTGAAAAACATCATAGTATACTACGTAGAAAAGTCATATTATAGTATGTTGAAAAAAGTCATAAAAAAGTTATAGTATAGTACGTCGAAAACGTTATAAAATGGTCAGTTTGGTATGTCTAAAAAGTTATGAAAAATTCAAAAAGGTCATAGCATAGTATGTTGAAAAAAGTCATAGTATAGTATGTTGAAAAAGTCACCAAAATGTCATAGTTTAGTATGTTGAAAAAGTAAACAAAAAATGATATAATAGCATGTCGAAAAAAGTCAACAAAACGTCACAGTATAGAATGTCGAAAAAAGTCATAATATAGAATGTCAAAAAAGTCTACAAAAAGTTATATTCCAGCATGTCGAATAAAGTCATGAAAAGGTCATAGTATAGCATTTCGAAAAGAGTCAGAGTATAGTATGTTGAAAAATTTTAACAAAAAATTATAGTATAGCATCTTGAAAAAAGTCATATTATAGTATGTCGAACAAAGTCTAAAAAGTTACAATATAGTATGTCAAAAAAGTTCAAAATAAGTCATAAGACAGTATTTCAACTTTTGTTTTGTTTGTCACTTTTTTCGTAATTTTGATGAATTTTACGTAATTTTTTTAATTTTGAGTTGATGCTAAGTCTTTATTTTCTCCTTTTTTTTTTTTTTTTTTTTTACAGTGGCAGTAATTGAATCCCTCAGGGAGGTCTCTGGTTACCTTGGGGATACTGTCACCTTGTCCTCAGGTGCCAACCCATCATGGAATCTTTCCTCAATAGAATGGTCAGTGTTCCCAAACAACACCTGGATTGCCACCTACCGCAATGGGAATAAAAACATTGAACGGGTTGATCGGTATAAAGGTCGACTCAGTCTCAACACCTCCTCAGGTAAAAGACAAATCTATCACCTTTCAATGTGAAGGAGTCATTATTTTATTTCTCTCGTGGGAATGTCTCATACATTTTTTAATTATCAGGTGACTTGATGATCCATAATTTGAACAAAGAAGATGCCATGGAATACACTGTAGACCTCATCAATACTCAGAGACAAAACAAGGGAACCAAAACTAAGCTCACAGTGATACGTAAGTGTGACGAGCGTTAAAAGATTATTGGCAATACACAAAACACCTGCACAATTACTCTAAGCCACAAAAGTTTAATGACATTATGACATCCTACATGGATCTTCATCAGGTCAAACTGTTTGAAAAATTTAAACCACAACCATATTCATTGTGCACACCAGTAGGTCATTGGTCAAAAGTCATCATCCAATACATCCGAATCTACATCACCCATGTTCAACATTATATATTAAATCCATGTACATTACAGGCCAAATGTTTGGACACACCTTCTCATTCAAATGCGTTTCCTTTTATTTTCATGACTATTTACATTGTAGATTCTCACTGAAGGCATCAAAACTATGAATGAACACATATGGAATTATGTATTTAACAAAAAGTGTGAAATAACAGAAAACATGTCTTATATTTTAGATTCTTCAAAGTAGCCACCCTTTGCTTTTTTATTAATAAGGGAAAAAAATCCCCTAATTAACCCTGACAAAGCACACATGTGAAGTGAAAACCATTTCAGGTGACTACCTCATGAAGCTCATTGAGAGAACACCAAGGGCTTGCAGAGTTATCAAAAAAGCAAAGGGTGGATACTTTGAGGAATCTAAAATATAAGACATGTTTTCAGTTATTTCACACTTTTTTGTTAAGTACATAATTCCATATGTGTTCATTCATAGTTTTGATGCCTTCAGTGAGAATCTACAATGTAAATAGTCATGAAAATAAAGAAACACATTGAATGAGAAGGTGTGTCCAAACTATTGGCCTGTACTGTACATAGGGTCTTAAACCTTTCTAAAAAGTTGGCATAGTGAAAAGTGAAGTGCAGCCTTAAATACAGTTGAATGAATGATTTCCATCCCCTTATCTTTAATGCTTTTGTTTTACAGATATTTGCATATGCACTTTACTCAAAGTTCAGGGTGTTGCTAACACATGTTTTGCTAAGTGTCTCAGGTCATATGGTGATAAGCAGTCAGGTTTTAAAATTGTGTTGTATATATCTTAATGTCTAATCAACCATATCAATTTAAACCCTCTACAGAACGCCTCAACAAACCCATCATAGAGACTGTCTCCTGTGCATCTGTAAAAGGAGGCTCTTGGTTGTGGCTGCGTTGTTCCTCAAAGGATACAGGCGTTAGCTTGTCGTGGCAGCATACATTCCCCAGTGTTACGCTCTTCAAAATGACAAGTCCTGATGGCAACTCTGCCGATCTTTTAGGATTTCTGAACACCACACAGAACCATGTCGAATTCACCTGCACCTCCAGCAGGAATATGGAGAAGGAGTCAAGCGTCGTCACTCCAAAGTGTGGTGGTAAGGTCCCAATTAACTTAAAAGAGAAAACATGATATGATATGATGACTTCATGTAAGTGTGATTCTAAGAAACTCATTTTATTATGTTGTTTTTTCTCCCATGTTGTTACAGATGACAAGCCTCCGTCTCCAACTCTGTCTCCGTCTCTGCCCAGAGAAAGAAATGCTCTTTTTTTTTTTTTGTGGGATTCCTCGTGGGAACTTTTCTGTTAGTAATTATATTCGTTTTCAAAGGTAAGAGGTAAACATCATCTTCGTAGGAAGATTCTTAATGATAGAATTACTTCAACTATGTTACCACCAAGAAACAATGGCATTAAAACAACTGAATAAAACAAGTGAAAGTTGCCATGCTGCAGAACGCTCCAACAGCCTCATAGTACTGTAGAATGTAGATAAGACTCACCTTTTTGAAATTCAGCTACCAATCAATAAGACCATGGCAGTTAGAGGAAATAACACATTTTGGTTGGTGCTATAACACATATTTGGAGTGGGGGCCCTTTATAAGTGGTGCTGGGATTATAAAGAATCACAAATATTGGGGGCACTACAACAAAATAGTGATCTGGGGTAGCTATAGCACAGCTTGGCAATTCTGCATAGGCCCCCTAAAAAAAAGGCTTAGGAACCCCAAGGTCTATTGTATTGAAAAATAAAAAGGTATACATGCATACTGGATGTGCATAGGTCATGAGAAGAAAAAGAAAGGTGAAACTATGGGTTGTGGTTTCTCTTGCTTTCAATGCAACACTTTCCTTCTTCACCCATGTCTCATAACCCCTCCATTTCCACACTCAGCTCCAGCCCACGCATCAAACCATGATACAATACAACATTTGTCCTAAAGGTTACCGTTTCCCGAAATGACACAGATATAGCTCCTAACGTTGACTTTACACTATGTTGAGAACGTAGACACATACACATGACCATAAAAACAGCCCAGCTGTAATTTTAAAGCAATTATGTTGACATTGTTTTTAAATTACAGAACAAATCAAAGCTGCATGGGGACACCTTCAAGGTACAGTACTACTGTATGGAATTCATGTAGCTATGTTCCAATTGAAATTATTACTGTTACATTAATTTATTTGTATTCTCTTTTATTTTCAGGAAAACTGTTTCCATCATAATAATATCAAAATAGCTTGACTTTCTGCTTTGACTGTCCCAGGTTTTGCAGTAACAAGTGGTAACATAATGTCTCTTTTCTACAAAGCCAGAATGACTTCACACACACATGACACAATATATTGAATACATGTACAATCTAATTCAAACCACTAAAACAATTTTTAACATTTTTTAAAACATTTTTCAACTTTGGAAATTGTGAGGTACTTTTATGTATTAATAGGTATTTGTTTGTGTGTCTATATACATGTATATGTGTAACAGAGTTATTTAGTGATTCCACTTGCCAGGGTTTAATCATTCAATACCAATAGGTGTTATTGACATTCTGTATTGTGATTGGTCAGTGGGCGTCTCCTCTGTATGCCCTGCGTGCCCATGGTAGGTTGGATCGCACCCAGTCATAAGCACATTTTGATTGTTTCTTTTAATAATATTTCATTTACATGCCATGTTGATATGATGATGTATAAATACTTCCGTGTGATGTAACAATGGCTATGTATACACTGTTTGAAATGCTTATTTCGTGAAATGTAAAGAAAGCTGCTAAGAATGACTGGGTGTGTACGCTGTGTCCTACGTGGCTGACCAGGATATAATTCTTTGTTCACCAGGTACATATTGTATTTTTGTTTACACATTTGTTTAATTTAATGTTGTGTTGTAATATTATATAATAGGCCAGTGCACGAGGAGCGTGCCCATGAATGACCGTAGGTGTGTACGCTGTGTCCTACGTGGCTGACCAGGATATAATTCTTTGTTCACCAGAATAAATCAGACCAGATTGAGATGCAAGTGTGAAGTCTTCAATTAATACACAACGCAGAGATGATATTGGTTACATATTATTAAGCTTTTTTGATAATTTCAATGCTTAAAAGGGCAAACTAGATGTAATGTATGCACTAGATTGTATATTGTGTTTGTTGTAAACAATTTTCCAATGTTATGTACCATTTTGACTGAAGTATTGTAAATACATGTGTGTGGAAGAGTAACATCTGTAACTGTTTGAAGATATATCTTACCATTGTTATGCTGATGACATCCAATTATATTTATCTTTTAACCCAGATAGGCTCGACAAACTTTCACTGTTGCACAATTGTTTAGCCTCCCTTAACAAATGGATGGCAGACAATCTTTTACAAGTAAATTCAGACAAAACTGAGGTGATGAACATCACCCCTAAGATTAGACAAGCCATTGGGGCTCTATCACTCTCTGACTGTAATGTTGTGCGAAATCTGGGTGTCACTTTTGATAAATCCATGTGTTTTAACAGCCATGTGAAATCTGTGGTTCGTTCCTGTTTCTCCATCTCAGGAACATTGCTAAGATTAGATCTGTGGTTTCTAAGAAAGAGATGGAGATGCTTGTTCAAGCTTTTATTTCCTCTCGATTGGATTATTGTAATGTTCTGTACACTTGTTTAAACAAATCATCCATGGACAAATTGCAAGTTGTACAGAAGGCAGCATCAAGACTTCTGTCAACAGGAGATCGCACATTACTCCTGTGCTTAAGGCTCTTCACTGGCTACCAATTGGTTTTAGAGTGCATTTTAAAATGTTAACCATTACTTATAGAGCCTTACATGGCCAAGCTCCCTCTTACATCCAGGATCTATTGCACGCACACACTTCTGGTCGCTCTCTGAGGTCTTCAAGTCAAGACCTTTTAACTGTTCCCAGAACACGTTTTAAAACAAGAGGTGATCGTGCATTCTCTGTGGTGGCTCCAAGGCTCTGGAACTCTCTCCCTTTAGCCCTGAGAGCCTTGGACTCTGTTGAAACTTTTAGGAAACACCTAAAGACACATCTTTTTAGACAAGCATTTAGTTAGCAATATGGCTTTGTATTGTATTTTATTTGTTTTTGTTTCTTTTATTTGTTCCTTCTGTAAAGCACTTTGTGACCCTTCTTGTCTCTGAAAAGTGCTATATAAATAAAGTTTACTTACTTACACTTGAAGGAGGTTCTATTAAATGTTTTCACCAAAATAACACAATCACCATTAATATGACACTTGTATATGACAAGATGATAAGCTGTAATGTTTAACTTTAACCTTTCACCAAAAGACAAGACAAAAACATCTTACATCTACATTTACAATTTTGATTAAAGCATTCTATATTTATGTATGGCATAGTTGTCAAATCTTTAACCGTTTCAAATAACTATCAAGAAAACCCTTGCCCTTACACATGCTTGCAAAACTAATTACAAAAATACAGAGTGACAGTAAATGTTATTTAATATGATCACATTTGCACAGGCTGAAACACTAGGCATGTCTAAGGAAGACATGTACAAAAAATGTGCATAGTACAGTACAAATACAAAAATAATCTCTATTTACAGAATTTACAAAAATGTCAATACAATTGGAGTATGTAGCTGAACATATAACATAATTTTTTGTTTTTCATTATGATAAAGGGAAGGTGCAATACTCTCTCAAGGCCAAACATTGAAAATGTACAAAGTATGACATTGCCTTTTTTCATCATAGTAGCCTTTCCCAACTGTAGCTTTGAGCAAAGTATATCGGCTTACTTAAGTTCTATACTCAAAGGTAGTCTTGCATTGCCAGACCTTCCTCCACAGCGCGGCAGAGGAGGATCTGGCTAGTCCACACAGCATTTCGGGATGGGAGAAAACATGCTCTGGTTTATTGGCATTTCTTTAAACCAATCACAATCATCTGCAGCAGTGCTAAGCGCCACACAAAAATGGTGCCTCTGCAAAATAGCCTCGGGAAGGAGTCTTGTTTTGGTGGAATATGTGTATATTCAAAATTAGTTTTAGTCTTGCAACAGAAAACTCAGATTGGACAGATAGTCTAGCTAGCTATCTGGATTTACCCTTCAGAGATCTGAGGAGCAGTTAACCATAGTCCTCATAAATCCACCGGAGTTTAGAATGCCATCACAAAGAAAGCGGAAAGCGAGAGACACCCAGCCTAAAAAGAGGGACATCCGGCGGAATTTCAGGAAGCACCTTAACAATCCCGGAAGTGTAACATCGTCAATATAGACTAACTCAAAGGTAATTCTAACAATACATCATGCTGTGATCCACTAGGAAATTTCTTGGTAGGGCGACACTGAAGCTTTCCTCATCCGACTAACCTGGATCTTGTCGTACACAGTCTGGGGCTAGATGTGTGACAAAAGGAGGTTCAAAAACAAACAACAAGAAACATCAGTGTCACAAGTAGATGCAAGACCCGTTGAAATATGAAAAACATGAGGGTACATACAAAAGAATTTACTTAAGCAATGTGTAACTACTCATAATGCATAATGTAATCATATCTTATTTATCAATGTCAAAGATGGACCAGATCAGCACTTTATTTAACTGGCCACAGACACGATGAAGTAATGAAAAGATAACGTTTAGTAAATCATGATTACAACACTACTATTCAGTTTTGTTGGCCCGTCACTTTAACTCCAGATTTGCCTTTGAAGAAGACATGAATGTCATCAATAAAATCAGAAATCAGGATGATCAAAATACCTTGATTGATGCATTAATAAATGTATTGTTCCTGCATTAAGTCATGCATGAGATATTATTAATGTACATTACTGATAATTCATGAATGAATTCATGCTTTTTCATGCATGAAGTAATGCGTGAATTCATGATAGCTTATTATAGCTTTATTATTATAAAGTGTTGGCGAGCTAGTTTTTCCTGAGGTGGATATTTAATTTCAAAGTCAAACATTTGTGGTATTTTTACTCTTAAATAAAAGCAAGCATACAATCATAAAAACATGTCATTTAAACAATATAAGGGAGGGAGAGGCACACATGCTTTTGTATATCAATTCTCATCTGCAAGAACGTCAAAGATAAAGGTTTTGCTCTTACCCCCGGTGTGACTGTGTTGATTCTGGGATCAATGGTTTCATACAGTGTGCATGGCTTCATGGTCCCCTGGAAGTTTAAATGTTTACACATCACAGGGAGAGGAAACAAGAGACAGCAAAATAGGTAAAACATGCATTTCATCCTCTAAAACAAGCATTCCCCTAACAATTCATACATAATTCCTCTTTCTGCTGCAGATGGTGTGTGCAAAGCAATGTGTGCACAGTAAATACATGAGCATACTTACATCCTCAATCGCTACTTCAGAGATATCAGCGTACACGGTGAGGTCATTTGAGTCAGCAACTGGTGGTAGATTTTAATGAAGAAAAAAAACAAAAGAAAAACAATGATATAGAAATAATATGTTGAATTAAAAACTCTGAACATTTTAATGTTAAAAATACACGCTGCTATTAAAGATGCCATTTCTTACCTTCTTGTTTTTGTTTGCGGTGACAAACACACACAGTTACTCCAACTATCACGACAATCAACACACAGCCGACTCCTGTCACACTCAGGAGAATGATTGAGTTTGGGCCTGCAAATTATAGTAATATCACTGATATTAATATTGAGTCACAGTAATAGTGATCATTATTGTGCTAGGTCAAATGAAATAAATAAATTTATAGGAATACTTTAACAATGAGTGCAAAAACAAATCACAACTCAAATACAAGAAAGCACTTTTTTCAAATAAACTAAAAACTGGGTCACACTCAAAATTTAGAGTTTCAGAAATCTAATTTGATGTAGATTTTCTTTTTTTACAGTGCAATACCAAGTACAGTTGTTTGGCTAATGACTTCCTCAGTGTGCAGGCTCTAGTATGATAACTCTATGATGTATTATTTTAGTTTTACATATCCAAAGACAATTAAAATATCTTTAGTGGTGAGAAATAAAGGCATCTTTATTTGTCTTTTATCTTTACTAATCAGAACAACATTGGAGATACAGTGAGTTTCGACTAGTCATAATTTGAATGGAAAAATCTGGAATTAACATTAATCTTTTCATAAACGTCATCCAACCTAATGGCAAAAGTAACTTCAATCAGGTTAGGGTTAGTACAATCAGATATTTTAGATTATTGCATCGTCTTTCTCACTGATCTCATAATTGTAGAAAGTATCACTCTGACTGGTCACACTGTAATATGAGTCATCCAAATGCATTTGAGGATATCTTTAATATAATTACAGTTAGTTAAGTGAAACCATTTATATATCAAATATTGCCTTCCTTTGTGTGCTTCTTTTTCTTCTGCATCATCAGTTGTGATTCTCAAAAACATTATTGACCCACTAATAATCACTCCTCTGCACATACCTATTTCTGGTGCGTCAGACGTAATGTTTCTGCACATCTTTGTTTCGGTTGCCGACATCTTACTGACTTCATTGGAAATTGTGCAGGTGAATTTGGTGTCTTCGTCCTGAGGTTTGATGGTGTATTCCAGTCTGGGGCCTTCTATGGTTTGATTCCTCACGGCCCATGTGTAGGTCATGTTACTGTTACTGATGTCCGAGGTTGCCTGGCACTCCAGCAAAACTGTACAGGATCCGTTTAAGGTGTGCCACGTAGAATTTGAAACAATTCTGACAGTTATGGGCTCTAATGGAACAGTTTGGAGAGAGAGGGAGAGAGAGAGAGAGTGAGAGGGAGAGAGAGAGAGTGAGAGAGAGAGAGAGATTTCAGCTAATATCCATCAAAACACCAACAAATGCATCTTTAGCAAAACTCAGAACTAGACCCACAGTACAGACCATTCACATCAGAATATTTTCACTGAACAAACTCTTTTGTTAATTTCTATTTCAAAACTAAGATCCACAATCTAGTGAGTTGTCTGTGTTTGTTTCCAAAACAAAAATCTTTAGCCTAATAAGCAGATTATCATTTAAATATCAGGAAAGAAGCAAGGGAAGTCCCTGACTACGGAAGGACTCAATGACTACACACCATAAGTATAAAAGCATAACTAATATAGCCACAAAGAAACGATAGTGTGTGGACACAGTTTATAAGATTTTATATTTAAATAAATATGCCAATATATTATTATATTATATTTAACATTATTAAACTATGATGATCAATGGAGCACAGAAAACAAGCACATAAAGAAAACCTCTTCATGAGTTCTCTCTGCTACCATTATTATGGAATCTGTAATCAACAATTATTAGTTACTTGGTTATTTCTTACCATGAACTTTCAGAGTGAAAGGGACTGTTCTCCTTTGGCTGTCACCCACCTCTGAGAGAAAACTGAAATTACCAGAGTCTTTGAGTGTCAGTCTTCTCACTGTTAAACTAAAGTTTGTGGGGTTTAGGTCTAATCTGCCCTTGAACTGATGTTCTCCAGAGACATCATCTTTGTCTGCTATTATTATTGATTGATTATTATGTTGATATTTCCATCTTGCCGTTGTGACCCCTTCAGTTGGTAAGCATGATGAAAACTCTACGGTGTCTCCAACTTTTTTATGGATGACACGTTGACAACTGGAAGCCTCCACATCTGAAACACATGAGCAGACAACAGAGTGTGACTGTCAAATTGGTTTCATAACATTAGGGGAGATATTCATAGATATTAGATATTCATAGAACGAGAGCAAAAAAGGACAAAATGACCTACTGCAACCATAACATCTAGGCCTAGTATGCAAAGTGTAATAGTACATGCAAATCTACCTCACATAAAGTAGTATAGAAAAGCAGAGCATAAAATTACATAAAACATACTATGTTTAAGTCCAACATGCACGATAAAGACACAAAATGGCATAAAATATTGACATAGCATGAATGACATCATGACGTGGTATGCCACTAGCTAACAAAATGAAATGTCTTTCTTTGTTTGTGTTCTGTTTCCTGTCAACAGTCACCACTGGTCTTCTTTCATGACAATCACCTTCCCCTAACCTTAACAAATATTTTAGTTACCTGCCTTAACCGTTATATTAGGGAGGCAGGATTGAAAAACGCTCATATGAGTCATGTTTGAATAGTCATATGTATGGATTGTTGGACCTGCACTGACATTCAACCTATTTTGTCATTTAGAAAAAAGACTTACTAAGATTTTATTTTCAGATTGCCAACTGAAAATAAAAACGTGGCTCAGTGGTAGTTATGTTGTGTGTGGTAAGCCAATTGAACCTGCAGAATCAGAAAAGAATGTTTCCATTAGCAGCTAAAACTATTGCCAGTTTAATATTTTAGCCCTACAATAGTCTCTAAAGCTGGCCAGGTTACCATACGTTATTTTCAAGAAAGAAGCGGCACACCCACAGACTCTGACCTCAGTGACAAAGGCACCATGCTTTTATTCTGTGCTGCTCATCACTTTCGGTCAGTGCTGCTGCTAGAGGATACTCAGGAAATGGACAGGTCACATGTTTCTGCTGTCAAGTTTTGTGAGAAACAAGCTCACAAGCTTTTCCAATTCAACAAGAACTACTTGCTACCGCTTGCTAGTGGCTAAATATTAACACAATATTGAAACACATATGGCTTGTATCTGTGAGCACAGACAAGTTTTTAACACTTAACATAGACTCCCCTACTTCTGCAAATACTCTGAGAAAGTCCACATCTCCTTGTTCCTGTAAGCAATGTGTGTATGTAAAACCAGAATATATTAATTTATTAGGTGTAACAATATAACCAATCCTCTTTTCAAAAAACAAAGAGGAAGTGACAGGAACGGAAAAAATGACTCCTGAATTGCGTAACATTTTAAAGTTAGCCAAGGAGATGCAGCAGGAAATTTGCTGACACATAGTGTACCAAAAAATGCAAAGCATATCCGCAAATAACCTAAAACCACAAGATACAACATGTATTGTCTCTTATGATATTTTGCCCACTTATGAAATTCCAACAAAAAAACAAATAAAAAAATTCAAATTTCCAATAAATGTTGAGCAGCATGAGTATAATGACTTTTTTTGTTTGTTTTTTTTATCAGGAGAGAACAATTAATGCTTTTTAAGCATTAAAGAGTTGGTGCATTGAAATAATTTCTTCAATTTACGTAGATGTCCCAGTTCTCAGTATATTTCTGCTATAGCTTTGTAGCCACAGCTGCTTTCTCACTGGTGCTTTTAGACCTCTTGCATTTGCAAACAAACAAGACGCAAAGACTGCAGGCATCTTCCAAGGAATACATGTCATTTATTGATATGTCATATCCAGTAAATCCTGCATTCTTCACTTAAATGCTCTATTCAAAGCACATGACAGAGCGCATCCGGCAAACAAATAGTACTTTAAAATAAACTTTACTAGCAGAGGTGTACGTACCCTGGAGGCAGACCCCAAGAAGTAGCACAGAAATGTATGTAAAGAAGCAGCTCAGGCAACCACCAGCCATCTCTGTGGGGAGAGGAACAGCGTCTGTTTCCTCTTCTGGTCTATCAAACTGTGCCGTGACACAAGTCAGAATGGAGAAAAAAAAATAGACAGGGTGGATGATGGGGGAGGTCTCTGTCAACAATAAAGAAGCAAAAAAAGCAGTTTGGCATGATATACTGTGAGATTAACTTCAAATCACAAAGGACACAACTGCAAGGTGTTAAAAGATTCTTTGTTAAATCACAGCCAGCTATTACAATTACACTATTTGTTTCCTTTAGGTGACCAAACAGACAACAAAATGTTCAAGATTGGCTCAATTTGCTGTAAACTCTGGTATTCAGCATAGTCCTACCCTGAATTAACTCAAGCTAACAAATAATGTATCTACTGACTACCGCAAGCACCCATATCTGAACTAGATGTGTAAAAATTCAAGATACACATCTAATAAAACCTGAGCAGGAAGAACTTAGCCACATCCTTTCATCATGATAAGGAGATGCTAAAGAGATTACTGTTTCACACTAGCCAAGGGTAAATGTCACCAAAAACATCTTAGAGCATGTTCAGTGCTCCAGTAGAAATACTTAGAGGATTGTTGGGTGGTAGTTTAAAAATGTGGATTTTCAGCCTGCAGCAGAAGACAGGCAGTGACTTTTCTGACTTCAGTGGGGAGTTTATTCACCACTGAGGGGCCGGAACAGATAAAAACCACAGGGTCTACTGAGAGAAGGTGCGGCCATTATAATCCAAAGGCAGAAAAAGTGCAATGGGCACACTGGAGTGTAGAGAGGAAGGAGCAGTTCCCTTTATACTCCAGAGTCTTGAATTGAATTTAAGCTGCAACATGGAGCTACTGTGAAGAACAGAGAAGTGGAATAGCGTGCAAAAACGTGTGGAGGTTGAACTGTAGGATGCAGCATTCTTCTTCTGGCTTCAGAAGTCTGATGGAAGAGGCAGCGATTCCAGCAAGGAAAGGGGTTTCAGTAGTCGGGAGAAGTTTGAACATGATTAGTGTCAGGATAGATAATTGCACTGCTTCTCTCGTAGGGAAGGGGCCAATACGCCTTCTATTCTGTACAGGAGGAATCGTTAAGAGCAGGCTACTGCCGCCATTTTTGCTGAGAATATCAGTCGACAATGACAATGAGTACCTATGTATAGAGAAGCCAAAGTGACTGGCAAAGTGCTATTGGATAAGAAGAAAATAAAAAGAGATGAAATGGACAGGTCTGTGTGTGGGCACCACTTCCCTTGAAAGAACATAGGCTCAGCCTTGTCCTGGTTAAAGATTTTGTGCGTAAATTGATATTAAAGAATGTCCGTTACATTCAAGCCGTTGCCAAATGAGTTGCTACAAAGCTAGTTAAGACTATCAGCTCCACACAACTCTCTCTGTATCTCTCAGTATGGCTATGTCCAGAAGATTGTGTCGTCCGAAGACTTTCCCACACAGAAACTCAAGTAAAGAAAATGACCTTTTCTGAAGAGTCCATCATGTTCTTTTAATCCTGTGTCATCTTTGGCTACTAGCAACTGCTAGAGTGGAGGGGAGGGTAAAAGTGGGGGCACTTGCTCTATCACAGAGGGCTTGTTTCAAGTGGACGCGCCAACAGTTTTGTTGTCATTACTTAGAATTCCTCATGGGGAGCAAAAACTACGCACTATAGCTTAAAGCTTCAAATATCAGCCAGGCACATAGGCCTACCTACCTCTCTCTGAGTGTGAGTGGAGGATATGCCGTAAACTAAGCCAATAAGAAGAAAGAAGAAGAAAACCAATAGGGCTCAAAGTCCTGCAAGAAAGGCATTGTAATTCAAAGTACACTTTACAGTACCACTATAGGGAATCCAAACCCTGTTGGTGGAGGATGGGAGTTTTACCCCTCCACATTTAGCCTCCTGAGAAGCTGTATTTCAAAACACTGTCTGTGCATTTTTGTTTCACCTGCATTCTATTAAGGGCTATTTCCCTCCACACGATATGTGATTAAAAAACAGCATTTTTCTCTGCTGTTTTACTCTGCAGTCAGTCTGTCTGTGCTTGCATGATAAGGCCCACAATTGCAGAACTTAAGCTCTGTCTGCCACCTCAAGCCCTTATAACCAAAGAAGGAAATAAACTACCCAGTATCAAGATGAAGGCAATTTCTCTGGCCTTATCATCGACAAATGACGATTCTCCTGTAAAGAGGATGTATGTCCATGCCGCATATTATCTTATCATTCAAGAGGAGACATAGCAAAAATGAAAGATATATTAGTTCAAATGCTCAAATCTATGGATTTGTTGGGATCACGTGAGTGGGCAAGGGAAATTATGAGATCACGAGGGGAACTCTTCACCAACAAGCATGACCTCTGTCGCTACTGCAGTCTCAGCAGCCGGCTGTGAAAGGCTGTGGTTTTACTAGTTTAAAAAAAAAAAGGAGATTACTGGTAGCTACGGGCTAAACAACTACGCAATACACTTGCACTTTACTGCATGGGGTTTCTGCAGAGGTGGTCTGTGCACTGCCTGCAAGACAACATGTTTTCCTATGAACTTCAAGGGGATGGTTCACAGTTAAACCCTCATGTGAAACCCACAATATGAAACACAAGCTCTATGATTGCTGTCCACCTAAAAATCAGCAAGCTTTACTGTATAATTCTTCTCACGAACACAATATGTTGCAACCACACGCTGGTGTTGCTTCTCTAGAAATTCATACATTGTCATGACAGGTGAACAATGCTGAAATCTCACCTCACAGGAGCCAATTTACAAAGGGTTTGCAATCAGCTTACTCATGTCATGTCTGTCACTTTGTTTTAAGTAAACTCACAAAACTTAAAAACTAGCATAATTTCAATTTTTATAAAAAACACATTTGTCGGTCGGTCAGTTGGTCTGTCAGTTCCTCCCCACAAAGCCTCCCTACTAGCACCCTTTAAATAAAGGGCACCGCACTAATCCCTACTATGGCCATGCCAAGACCCGGGCTATTGAAGGGCGTGGCCATAGTAGGATTCGTATTATCGCGAGCAGGGGTGCCGGGAACACCGAGCAAGCAGGTACGGTAGTGATTTGTCGTCTATGGAAAGAGATGGATAAAGCAAAATAGAAAAAGAAATAGGGAAAAGGAGATAGCATGTCAATGGATGCAACAGCAGTTAAATAAGTGGATGGTGAAAGGCAACAGGTAGGATTTAAAGTGTGACGTCTGTGCTTGGAGGCTTGCAAATATTCATGTTAACAGACTAGCTAGCGTTTGCTAACACTGGGAATGTAGCAGCCAAATCTTCATGTTAACAGACTAGCTAGCGTTTGCTAACACTGGGAATGTAGCAGCCAAATATTCATGTTAACAGACTAGCTAGCGTTTGCTAACACTGGGAATGTAGCTGCCAAATGGGGGTTTACGGCTAGCTTAGAATATGCAAAACCGAGGTTGCTGAGCTGAAAACTGGTAAATATAAGGTAGCATGTATAATAAATGACAAGAGTCTGGAAAAAAATAACTAATGCAATAACTCTGGTTTACCATGGAATCATTAATACATTTTGTTTTACCATTAGCTGTCAGACATACAGGCTATAGTTACATCTGTTGGGTGACATGGAAGCTGTAATTACAGGGTCACATCTCTCTCTCTCTCTCTCTCTCTCTCTCTCTCTCTTTTTAGGTCTGTGCTATCCATATTTGTACTTTTTAACATCCAAAATGTGAATGTAATTTGAACAGCAGCACAACCTAACTACATAATAGTTGTCTTATCTGATGCCATCACTAGGCCGATTTAAGAATTGAATTGAGGCTGCAATATTTAACAGTGAGTTCATTTCATTCAGGTGTGAGGATGGTGGATCAGGAAAGACCGGAGAAGGCAATAGGTAGGCAGGGGCGGTTCTACATTGAATGACGCCCCGGGCAAGACCCCCTACGAGCGATTATGAAGGTCCTGCTACTGCCGAAAACATGTATTTTCACTTTTTTCTTTTAATTGAGCCGCTTGGGTAACTTTGTTTCATTTTGGCGTTTAGACCATTGACATAAAAGAAAGGTTTAGACTCGTCTTGCTCCGTCTCTGTGTAGCCTACTTCCCATTTCTCCTGTCACCGTGTGCACTGTTACGGACTAGTCCATTTCATTGTGAAAGTAGGGGGTGTTGACCTCTCTCAGCAAGCGGGACGCCTGCAGCTGCAAGGGGGGCGCTGATCTGCCAATTCCCCACACAGTGAAATGATAGAAAACAGAAATACTCTTTGCGGCGCAGAGGATTTTTTATTTTTTTTAAAGTTTTTGTGCCTCTCGTGCATGTGACATGAAAAAATGCCGCCCGGGCGGCTGCCCGGTTCACCCGTGCCAAAAACCGCCACTGCAGGTAGGTCTAACATTAGGTGTGTAGGCTAAGTGTAGGGGGAGCCACTTGATACCAACAGATTCATTTCTTAATTTTATTAATATGGAACAACTAATATGGAAAATCAATTACATAATTTTTGTTTGACAATATGTCTTAGTGGAGAAGAACACAGGCAAGGAGTGAATGAGACAGACATTAGGTGGGAGACGGCATCAAGTAGAGATGAGACCAGTGATGACATCAGGTAGGAGTTCTATTAGACCACACAAAACTAAATGTCCAGTTCTGTTGACCAACCTATTCACTGAGTTCTTTTTGGGGGGAAAAAAGTGCAGACAGAGATGGAAAATATAACAATTAGCCTATGTCTTTTTTTTTTTTTTAAACACTTTATTTGTACATTTCCAGTTATTACATTAAACAATCATATTCTCTATCTTACAAATAATCATAGAAAAACAATCCCAAGACAAAGACAGACTAAACCTAAAATCAATCGATGAAAAGAAAAAAAGAAAAATTGAGAAAAACAAAACAAAAAAAAGAAAAAGAAAAAGAAAAATAACAAGTGCACCTAACATTCGTTATGACAGGACAGGGCAGGTTTAAACATTCAGAGTTCCAGTTCCAGACCAGGTAAATTGTTCACATAAGTCATCAGAGGGTCCCAGGTTTTGTGGAATCTGTTGATGGAACCGTTGAGGGGACATCTGATTTTTTCCAGCTTAACATTCTGCATAATGTCCCTGATCCAGTGGTGGTGTGATGGAGGAGTAGCAGCCTTCCATTTAAATAAAATCAAGCGTCTAGCTAATAAGGAAGAAAAGGCAATGACCCTCTGTAGATGACCAGGGGGAGCAGATCCCATTGAATCAGAAAGCCAACCGAAAATAGCAACCAAGGGAGAGGGTGAGATGTTATAAGCATAAGCATTAGAGATTACTTCAAAAAAGGATGACCAGAAAGAAACAAGTTTCGGACAAGACCAGAACATATGATAGGAAGTAGCTGGCGTATGTTTACATCTATCGCATAATGGGTCTACGTTCGGAAATATTCTTGCTAATTTGGCTTTTGAGAAGTGCAACCTGTGTAACACTTTGAACTGTATTAAAGAATGTCTGGAGCATATGGAAGAAGAATGGACTCTAGTAAGAGCCATGTCCCATTCCCCATCAGACAGTTGCGCCCCCAAGTCATTTTCCCACTGTTCTCGAATATGTGAAATAGAGAGGTTGCAGCTATCCATGATATGGGAATAAATAAATGATATTCTTCTCTTAGTCAGCATATTGACCCGCAATAGGGAATCCAAACAAGAAGGAGAGGGGAGTGTAGGGAAGTTAGCAAACTTTTTATGAGTAAAATCCCTAATTTGCAAGTATCGGAAAAAATGATTATTTGTCAGACCGAATTTTCTGGATAGTTGTTCAAAGCTAGCAAAAGTATCATTAACATACAGGTTCTCAATACTATGAATGTCCTTGTGATACCAAATTTTGAAACCATTGTCCATTAGGGATGGTTGGAAAAGGTGATTGTGTATTATTGGTGAGTGAATAGAAATACTTTGAATACCCAGACACCTTTTGAACTGATTTACGATGCGTAGTGATTGAGTTACAATTATATTATCCTTAATATTATTAACTAGTTATGGTAGAGATGCGCAAAGTAAAGCAGGGAGGGAATGTGGGCTGCTTGTAACCCTTTCAATCTGGAGCCATGCAGGGATCCTATCATTCCAATCTTTTAACCACAGAGAGATGTCATTAAAATTCGCAGCCCAATAATACGTGCGCAAATTTGGAAGTGAAAGCCCACCTACATCTTTTGGTCTTTCCATGAATTCTTTTCTTATGCGAGCTGATTTATTGTTCCATATATAGGAGGAAATCATTTGATTAAATGCCTTGAAAAAAGACTCCATCCATCCATCCATCTTCGTCCGCTTATCCAGTGTCGGGTCGCGGGGGGAGCAGCTCCAGCAGGGGACCCCAAACTTCCCTTTCCCGAGCAACATTAACCAGCTCCGACTGGGGGATCCCGAGGCGTTCCCAGGCCAGGTTGGAGATATAATCCCTCCACCTAGTCCTGGGTCTTCCCCGAGGCCTCCTGCCAGCTGGACGTGCCTGGAACACCTCCCTAGGGAGGCGCCCAGGGGGCATCCTTACCAGATGCCCGAACCACCTCAACTGGCTCCTTTCGACGCAAAGGAGCAGCGGCTCTACTCCGAGCTCCTCACAGATGACTGAGCTTCTCACCCTATCTCTAAGGGAGACGCCAGCCACCCTCCTGAGGAAACCCATTTTGGCCGCTTGTACCCTGGATCTCGTTCTTTCGGTTATGACCCAGCCTTCATGACCATAGGTGAGGGTAGGAACGAAAACTGACCGGTAGATCGAGAGCTTTGCCTTCTGGCTCAGCTCTCTTTTCGTCACAACGGTGCGATAGATTGAATGCAATACCGCACCCGCTGCGCCGATTCTCCGACCAATCTCCCGCTCCATTGTCCCCTCACTCGCGAACAAAACCCCAAGGACTCATTCCCTACCTGGAGAAGGCATTCCATCGGTTTCCTGCTGAGAACCATGGCCTCAGATTTAGAGGTGCTGATCCTCATCCCAACCGCTTTACACGCGGTTGCGAACCGATCCAGTGAGTGCTGAAGGTCGCAGGCCGATGATGCCATCAGGACCACATCATCTGCAAAGAGCAGCGATGAGATCCCCAGCCCACCAAACTGCAACCCCTCCCCACCTCGACTACGCCTCGATATCCTGTCCATAAATATTACAAACAGGATTGGTGACAAAGCGCAGCCCTGGCGGAGGCCAACCCTCACCTGAAACGAGTCCGACTTACTACCAAGAACCCGGACACAGCTCTCGCTTTGGTTGTACAGAGATTGGATGGCCCTGAGTAGAGACCCCTCACCCCATACTCCCCGCAGCACCTCCCACAGTATCTCCCGGGGACCCGGTCATACGCCTTCTCCAAATCCACAAAACACATGTAGACCGGTTGGGCATACTCCCAGGCTCCCTCCAGGATCCTTGCGAGAGTGAAGAGCTGGTCCGTTGTTCCACGACCATGATTGTTCCTCCTCAACCCGAGGTTCGACTATCGGCCGAACCCTCCTTTCCAGCACCTTGGAGTAGACTTTACCAGGGAGGCTGAGAAGTGTTATACCCCTGTAATTGGCACACACCCTCTGGTCCCCCTTTTTAAAAAGGGGAACCACCACCCCAGTCTGCCACTCCTTTGGTACCGTCCCAGACTTCCACGCAATGTTGAAGAGGCGTGTCAACCAGGACAGCCCCTCCACACCCAGAGCCTTGAGCATTTCTGGACAGATCTCATCAATCCCCGGGGCTTTGCCACTGTGGAGTTGTTTGACTACATCAGTGACTTCCGCCCGGGAAATCGACGACAATCCCCCGTTATCCTCCAGCTCTGCCTCTAACATAGAGGGCGTATTAGTCGGATTCAGGAGTTCCTCAAAGTGCTCCTTCCACCGCCCTATTACCTCCTCAGTTGAGGTCAACAGTGTCCCATCCTTACTGTACACAGCTTGGATGGTTCCCCGCTTCCCCCTCCTGAGGTGGCGAACAGTTTTCCAGAAGCACTTTGGTGCCGACCGAAAGTCCTTCTCCATGTCTTCTCCAAACTTCTCCCACACCCGCTGCTTTGCCTCTTTCACGGCAGAGGCTGCAGCCCTTCGGGCCCTTTGGTGCCCTGCAACTGCCTCCGGAGACCTCCGGGATAACATATCCCGGAAAGACTCTTCTTCAGTCGGACGGCTTCCCTGACCACCGGTGTCCACCACGGTGTTCGTGGGTTACCGCCCCTTGAGGCACCTAAGACCCTAAGACCACAGCTCCGCGCCGCAGCTTCAGCAATGGAAACTTTGAACATTGTCCACTCGGATTCAATGCCCCCAGCCTCCACAGGGATGCACGAAAAGCTCCGCCGGAGGTGTGAGTTGAAAGTCTGTCGGACAGGGGCTGCCTCCAGACGTTCCCAATTTACCCGCACTACACGTTTGGGCTTACCAGGTCTGTCCAGAGTCTTCCCCCACCCCTGACCCAACTCACCACCAGATGGTGATCGGTTGACAGCTCTGCCCCTCTCTTCACCCGAGTGTCCAAAACATACGGCCTCAGATCAGATGAAACGATTATAAAATCAATCATTGACCTTCGGCCTAGGGTGCTCTGGTACCAGGTACACTTATGAGCATCCCTGTGTTCGAACATGGTGTTCGTTATAGACAATCCATGACTAGCACAGAAGTCCAACAACAAACAACCACTCTGGTTTAGATCAGGGAGGCCGTTCCTCCCAATCACGCCTCTCCAGGTGTCTCCATCATTGCGCACGTGTGCGTTGAAGTCCCTCAGCAGAACAATGGAGTCCCCACTGGAGCCCCATGCAGGACTCCAGTCAAGGTCTCCAAGAAGGCCGAATACTCCGAACTCCTGTTTGGTGCATATGCACAAACAACAGTCAGAGTTTTCCCCCACAACCCGCAGGCGTGGGGAGGCGACCTTCTCGTCCACCGGGTAAACTCCAACACAGCGGCGCCAGCCGGGGCTTGTGAGTATCCCCACACCCGCCCGGCGCCTCACACCCTGGGCAACTCCGGAGAAGAAAAGAGTCCAACCCCTATCCAGGAGTATGGTTCCAGAACCAAGACTGTGCGTAGAGGAAAGCCCCACCAGATCTAACCGGTAGCGCTCCACCTCCCGCACCAGTTCCGGCTCCTTCCCCCACACAGAGGTGACGTTCCACGTCCCCAGAGCCAGCGTCTGCTGCCCGGGTCTGGTCCGTTGAGGCCCCTGACCTTCACTGCCACCCATGTGGCATCGCACCCGACCCCAGCGGTTCCTCCCACAGGTGGTGGGCCCATGGGCTGGAGAGATGGGAGCCACGTAGCTTGTTCGGGCTGTGCCCGGCCGGGCTCCGTGGCAAACCCGGCCACCAGGCGCTCGCTGACGAGCCCGCCGTCTGGGCCTGGCTCCAGACGGGAGCCCCGGGCTTCCTCCGGGCAGGGTCACTCCATCTCTACCTGGTTTTTCCATAGGGTTTTTGAACCATTCTTTGTCTGGCCCCTCACCTGAGACCACTTTGCCTTGGGAGACCCTACCAGGAGCACAAAGCTCCAGACAACACAGCCCTCAGGTTCACAGAGACACACAAACCTCTCCACCACGATAAGGTGATGGTTCACGGAGAAGGCCTTGAAAAAAAGACTGTGGTATATAAACAGGCAGTGCCTGAAACAAATATAGAAACTTGGGTACAATATTCATCTTTACAGAGTTTGTTCTCCCAATAAGAGATAGTGGTAAAATAGACCACCTTTTAATATCTTGTTTGCACTGTTCCAGCAGAGGAGTGATGTTACTTTTAAATAGACTGTTATAGGATTTGGTGACTTTTACACCCAGATATGTAAAGGACTCGGCGGACAATTTAAACGGCAGATTGGGATATTCACTGGCATTACTACTAATGGGGAAGTATTCGCTCTTATTAAAATTTAGTTTATACCCAGATATGCTACCAAATTCCTGTAAGATTTTAAGGATTTCAGGGGTAGTTGTGATGGGGTTGGTGACATATAATAACAAGTCGTCTGCATAAAGCGAGACAGTGTGAGTTAGGCCACCACGTGAGATACCTTGTATACTATCATTGCATCTAAGAGCTATGGCAAGTGGCTCTATAGCTAAAACTCACTGGATCCCCTTGTTTTGTCCCTCTGTGAAGAGGAAAATACTCAGACGAGATACCGTTGGTATAAACTGAGGCAGTTGGATCAGTGTAAATGAGCTTGATAAGGTGAGTGAAGTTAGGGCCAAAACCAAACCTGCCAAGTGTATAAAAAAGATAACCCCACTCAACCCGATCAAACGCCTTTTCGGCATCAAGCGATATTACTGCTTCTGGGGATGGAGTGCTAGATTCAGTATAGATGATATTAAACAATCGTCTCAGATTAAAATAGGATTGTCTGCCCTGGACAAACCCAGTCTGATCCTCCGAAATGACATGAGGAAGAACTGTCTCAAGCCGGAGTGCAATGGCTTTTGAGAACACTTTGCCGTCACAGTTTGTCAAGCTGATTGGTCTATAAGATGAGCAATCACGAGGGTCCTTATTCTTCTTTAATAACAGTGTAATAGACGCCTGGTGAAGCGTAGGCGGAAAGATGTTATTCTCCAGTGCTTCTGCATAGACTGAGAGAAGAAGAGGGGCAAGTTTATCTTTACATTTTTTATAAAAATCAGTTGGAAACCCCTCCGGGCCAGGGGCTTTTCCACTCTGAAGGGACATTATTGCGTTGTTGATTTCTTCCAGTGTCAAATTTTGTTCCAATCGTTCTTTAGAGTCAGGGTCAATAGTAGGAATGTTCAGATTAGAAAAAAAAGCGTCAAATTGGTTGTGATCAGGATTTGAATCTGAAGAATATAATTTAGAATAGAACTCTTTAAAGCAGTTGTTAATAGCCTGATGGTCCTCCGTTGAGGAGCTGTCAGGTAGCACAATTTGCGAAATAATACGGGACGCCGCCTTTTGGCGGAGTTGACTAGCTAATAGTTTGGAAGGTTTATCCCCCTCTTCATAGAATCTACTACGGGACTTAAAGATGAGCCTCTCTGCTTGTGAGGTAGTTAAGAGATCAATTTCAGTTTGTAAGCCTACTCTCTTCCTAATCAAATCAGGGGTCGGAGAACCAGATATGAGCCCGTCCAGAGCCTTGATTTCGGAAGATAGCTCCTCAATATTCTTATACTTCATCTTCCTAATATAAGCAGAGCGAGAAATAATCTGTCCCCTGAGATACGCTTTAAGTGTCTCCCAGAGGGTTGAGGCTGAGACGCCATCAGTCCTATTTACCTGCAGAAAGAAATCTATTTGTTCTGTAATGAACTTCACAAAGTCTGAATCAGCCAGTAGGAGTGTGTCAAGCTGCCATGTCCGTTTTGTCCTCTGAGTCGGAAGAGTTATCTTAATACTAACTGGGGCGTGATCAGAAATAATGATTGGATCATATTTGCAATCTGTAATAGCATTAAGCAAATAGGGGTCAACCAAGAAAAAATCTATCCTGGAAAATGACTTGTGTACATTAGAGTAATATGAATACTCCCTCTTAGTGGGATGTTTAAATCTCCATGGGTCTATAAGTTTATGCATATCTATAAACGACTGGATTGTTTGCACAGATTTAGACAGTCTTGGTACAGACTGAGAAGAGCGATCCCAGACAGAGTCCATCACCAGGTTGTAATCCCCAGCCATAATCAAATGATAACTATCCAGATTAGGGATGGAGTTTAGCATCTTTTAAAAAAAACTATCATCATCAAAGTTTGGTCCAAAAATATTGACCAATACTAAGCAAAGTTGAAAAAGCTCTCCCACAACCATCACATATCTGCCATTTGGATCCAGTATAGTGTCTGATACAATGAAAGGAATCTTTTTATTAATAAGTATAGCTACTCCTCTACCTTTACAGTTAAATTGTGAATGAAACATTTGCCCCACCCATTCTTTGTGAATTTTAAGCTGGTCTCGATTTTGAAGGTGGGTTTCCTGTAGGAAAGCAATACCAACCCCAAGATATCGTAAGTGAGAGAGAACCCTTTTTCTCTTGATTGCCTGATTCAGACCCTTCACATTACAGTTTATAATTTTCATGTCATCTTTACCCTTCTCCGTGAACCATCACCTTATCGTGGTGGAGAGGTTTGTGTGTCTCTGTGAACCTGAGGGCTGTGTTGTCTGGAGCTTTGTGCTCCTGGTAGGGTCTCCCAAGGCAAAGTGGTCTCAGGTGAGGGGCCAGACAAAGAATGGTTCAAAAACCCCAATGAAGAAGCAAGGTAGAGATGGAGTGACCCTGCCCGTGGGAAGCCGGGGCCCCGCCTGGAGCCAGGCCCAGACGGCGGGCTCGTCGGGCGAGCGCCTGGTGGCGGGTTTGCCACGGAGCCCGGCGGGCACAGCCCGAACAAGCTACGTGGCTCCCATCTCTCCAGCCCATGGGCCCACCACCTGTGGGAGGAACCGTTGGGGTCGGGTGCGATGCCACATGGGTGGCAGTGAAGGTCAGGGGCCTCGACGGACCAGACCCGGGCGGCAGACGCTGGCTCTGGGGATGTGGAACGTCACCTCTCTGTGGGGGAAGGAGCCGGAACTGGTGCAGGAGGTGGAGCGCTACCGGTTAGATCTGGTGGGGCTTACCTCTACGCACAGTCTCGGTTCTGGAACCATACTCCTGGATAGGGGTTGGACTCTTTTCTTCTCCGGAGTTGCCCAGGGTGTGAGGCGCCGGGCGGGTGGGGATACTCACAAGCCCCGGCTGAGCTGTGTTGGAGTTTACCCGGTGGACGAGAGGGTCGCCTCCCTACGCCTGCGGGTTGTGGGGGGGAAAACTCTGACTGTTGTTTGTGCATATGCACCAAACAGGAGTTCGGAGTATTCGGCCTTCTTGGAGACCTTGACTGGAGTCCTGCATGGGGCTCCAGTGGGGGACTCCATTGTTCTGCTGGGGGACTTCAACGCACACGTGGGCAATGATGGAGACACCTGGAGGCGTGATTGGGAGGAACGGCCTCCCTGATCTAAACCAGAGTGGTTGTTTGTTGTTGGACTTCTGTGCTAGTCATGGATTGTCTATAACGAACACCATGTTCGAACATAGGGATGCTCATAAGTGTACCTGGTACCAGAGCACCCTAGGCCGAAGGTCAATGATCGATTTCTGAGGCATAATCGGGTTTCATCTGATCTGAGGCCGGGGTATGTTTTGGACAGACCTGGTAAGCCCAAACATGTAGTGCGGGTGAAGAGAGGGGCAGAGCTGTCCCTGTGGAACCCGATCACCATCTGGTGGTGACTGGGGTGCCTCAAGGTAACCCACGAACACCGTGGTGGACACCAGTGGTCAGGGAAGCCGTCCGACTGAAGAAGGAGTCCTTCCGGGATATGTTATCTCGGAGGACTCCGGAGGCAGTTGCAGGGTACCGGCGGCCCGAAGGGCTGCAGCCTCTGCCGTGAAAGAGGCAAAGCAGCGGGTGTGGGAGAAGTTTGGAGAAGACATGGAGAAGGACTTTCGGTCGGCACCAAAGTGCTTCTGGAAAACTGTTCGCCACCTCAGGAGGGGAAGGGGAACCATCCAAGCTGTGTACAGTAAGGATGGGACACTGTTGACCTCCACTGAGGAGGTAATAGGGGCGGTGGAAGGAGCACTTTGAGGAACTCCTGAATCCGACTAATACGCCCTCTATGTTAGAGGCAGAGCTGGAGGATAACGGGGATTGTCGCCGATTTCCCAGGCGGAAGTCACTGATGTAGTCAAACAACTACACAGTGGCAAAGCCCCAGGGATTGATGAGATCCGTCCAGAAATGCTCAAGGCTCTGGGTGTGGAGGGGCTGTCCTGGTTGACACGCCTCTTCAACATTGCGTGGAAGTCTGGGACGGTGCCAAAGGAGTGGCAGACTGGGGTGGTGGTTCCCCTTTTTTAAAGGGGGACCAGAGGGTGTGTGCCAATTATAGGGGTATCACACTTCTCAGCCTCCCTGGTAAAGTCTACTCCAAGGTGCTGGAAAGGAGGGTTTGGCCGATAGTCGAACCTCGGGTTGAGGAGGAACAATGCGGATTCCGTCCTGGTCGTGGAACAACGGACCAGCTCTTCACTCGCAAGGATCCTGGAGGGAGCCTGGGAGTATGCCCAACCGGTCTACATGTGTTTTGTGGATTTGGAGAAGGCGTATGACCGGGTCCCCCGGGAGATACTGTGGGAGGTGCTGCGGGAGTATGGGGTGAGGGGTCTCTACTCAGGGCCATCCAATCTCTGTATGACCAAAGTGAGAGCTGTGTCCGGGTTCTCGGTAGTAAGTCGGACTCATTTCAGGTGAGGGTTGGCCTCCGCCAGGGCTGCGCTTTGTCACCAATCCTGTTTGTAATATTTATGGACAGGATATCGAGGCGTAGTCGGGGTGGGGAGGGGTTGCAGTTTGGTGGGCTGGGGATCTCATCGCTGCTCTTTGCAGATGATGTGGTCCTGATGGCATCATCGGCCTGCGACCTTCAGCACTCACTGGATCGGTTTCGCAACCGAGTGTGAAGCGGTTGGGATGAGGATCAGCACCTCTAAATCGGAGGCCATGGTTCTCAGCAGGAAACTGATGGAATGCCTTCTCCAGGTAGGGAATGAGTCCTTACCCCAAGTGAAGGAGTTCAAGTACCTTGGGGTTTTGTTCGCGAGTGAGGGACAATGGAGCGGGAGATTGGTCGGAGAATCGGCGCAGCGGGTGCGGTATTGCATTCAATCTATCGCACCGTTGTGACGAAAAGAGAGCTGAGCCAGAAGGCAAAGCTCTCGATCTACCGGTCAGTTTTCGTTCCTACCCTCACCTATGGTCATGAAGGCTGGGTCATGACCGAAAGAACGAGATCCAGGGTACAAGCGGCCGAAATGGGTTTCCTCAGGAGGGTGGCTGGCGTCTCCCTTAGAGATAGGGTGAGAAGCTCAGTCATCCGTGAGGAGCTCGGAGAGAGCGCTGCTCCTTTGCGTCGAAAGGAGCCAGTTGAGGTGGTTCGGGCATCTGGTAAGGATGCCCCCTGGGCGCCTCCCTAGGGAGGTGTTCCAGGCACGTCCAGCTGGGAGGAGGCCTCGAGGAAGACCCAGGACTAGGTGGAGGGATTATATCTCCAACCTGGCCTGGGAACGCCTCGGGATCCCCCAGTCGGAGCTGGTTAATGTTGCTCGGGAAAGGGAAGTTTGGGTTCCCCTGCTGGAGCTGCTCCCCCCGCGACCCGACACCGGATAAGCGGACGAAGATGGATGGATGGATGGATGTCATCTTTACCTCGGACAAGATGTGAATTACTCTGTGTCATTAGAACCACTCAATTCAAAAATACCTGCGTCGACCCCATTTAGACGATAAAAAAGCTGGATAGGTGCACAAACTGTATATAGAACAAATGCCACATCAAAACTACTACATATAACACATAAACAAGCCTTAAGAAGGCTATCCCACCAGAAAACTCAAACTAATGCAAACCTGCATTTGCATGCTACTCGCAACGATGGATACTTTTTTAACCATTGATGAACCTCTCCAACAGTATATTAAGTGACCTGTGACATCCATAAGATATCCATAGATCGCAGAAGGTCACTGTAGTGAGACCGGTGGTGATCATAGAGAAACCCCAAAAAAAAAAAAAAATAATAATAATAAAAAAAAAAAAAAAAAAGCATTTAGGAGGGCGTACATATATAGTGTTACGTATGATGTATATACACACCTTCATACACAAAACGTCCACTGCCACTATGAACAATGCTAACAAAATAATACTATAAACATAGAGAATACTGTCAGAAAACATGACAGAATAGCCATATCAAATGAAACCACCGTCTCTTTTAAATGATTACTGAAGTCATTGGCCCGATCATCAACATTACCTCAATCACCATTCTCCGCAGCGTGTGAGGCGGGGCGTCCGTTATCATCGATTACATTGTTATTGATGTAGGCCAGCGCCCCCGCAGGGTCGGTGAACTTCATACGTTTCCCGTTGTGTGTGAACTGTAGAGCGGCTGGGTAGTAGAGGCCGAACTGGATCTTTGCGGCGTGGAGCTTCTTTTTGGACTCGGAGAAGGCTGTGCGTCGTTTGTTGACATCCGGGCTGTAGTCAGGGAAGATGTGAAATCTTGATCCGTTGAAGGAGAGCGGGCCCTTCTGTCTGGCGAGGCGTAGGATCAACTCTTTAGTTTGAAAGTGATGCCATCAGCTGGTTTTGGAGCCAAACTCCTGTGGGCTCTATCCACCGATTGCGGCTTCTCAAAACTGTCTTCCCCAAGCACATCGATGAGTAGTTTGGTGATAAATTCTGTTGGTCGTGGGCCCTCCGCATTTTCTGATATCCCCACAATGCGTATATTCTGCCATCTAGTGTAGTTTTCCAAGTACGCCACCTTCTCCCTCAAAGCATCGTTCTTTTTAGCCAGCAAAGTATGGGAAGCTTCTACGCAGCTCAGTCTCTTGTCGAACTCATTCAGCCCGTCCTCCACATCATTAATTCGTTGGCCATACACACTCAGGATCGAATGTAGAGAGCCAATAGACGCCCGGTTCTCCTCCCGAAACGAGTCGATAGAGGCTTGCACAGCAGTAACTGCATTTGCCAGCGCGTCCATGTTGTTAGCATTAGCACCTGTGTCTGCGCTAACGCTAGCCGATGAGTTCGAATCGCCTTGTGTTGTGGTCTTCCCACTTTGTTGTTTGGCCTGTTTGGGAGGCATTCATCCACTCATAAGGTAGTAAAGTCACTTAGAGTGTGTTTCCGACGGAGTTTGAATGGTTACGAGGTCCAAAATGTATAAATTTGATAGATTTCTGCGGGAGCTGTCGGAGACACGTCTACTCACTACTCATGCTCAAGCGTGCTCACCACAATTATCCTATGTCTGACGTAGTAAACAAATCAGAACGCAAATGTAAACATCTGCAACGAATATGCTCGAATGCCATCAATGATGATTTATTTATTGTAATGAAAATACAGTACAAGAAAAAAGTGGGCTACAATAATATGGTTGCCACGGGGGCAACCAGGGGTGATGATTAGGTTGCCACTTGTCACAATTTGGTGGCTAAGGACAACCGTTAATGTTGAGCCCATATTTATATATATGTATGTATATATATATATATATATATATATATATATACATGTATACCATATCATTATTTATAATTATGGTAGGCCTACAGTGCTGATATACTTTAAAATAAACATGTATTATTTAAAGCCCATACATGATGATGTCCGGCACACTTATTTATTTATTTGTTTTTTGTGGGGGAAGGGGGTGGGGGGGCAAAATTGTTGCTGCATACCCCTCTGACACTGGGTATTTGCGCCCCTGCGTAAGGTGAGTAAGAGTGCCAATACTCTGCAAAGAACATAACACAGGACTTTTATCCTGGAAACCAGAAGTTGTGACCAATTTGAAAAGTAAACAGCAAGTTTCACTTTACCGAACAAATGGAGCTACATCACATTCTGGTGAAACCCTGAAGTGTATTACCATCAGTTTCCTGCCATTTCTTTTGAATGGAGAAGTGATACTGGGACAGTTAAATGACACTGGCCAGAGAGTCATCAAAGAAAGAGAACCAAAATGTAACAGACATGTTAAATGACCCACCCTGTCCCTTCACATCCTTTACAATAGCTCTGAAACACAAACCAGACGAGTTCAAAAGTGTACATCCATATATTTTTATTTCACAATAATATTTGTACCAAGTTCAGAATGCTCATTCATTTTTGACATACAACTAATTTGCTGACATACATACATAATTAATCTAAATGTAATTACGATACAACAAATAAAATATAACGCACATAGGAACATAGAATACTTTGCATACAATGAGGATGTAGCCAGAATGGAGAAAAAATATTTTGAATTAAACATTTAAAGTAGTTGAAAGTAACACTCTTATCCAAGATTTCTGTTCTCATCCCACTTAAACATTTTAAACAATTACTTAAACAAACAAAATTTGAACAATGCACATGTTTTCAATAAGCCCTTTTATGTTATTTTAAATTGTTTTACATGTACTGTAAATGTTTTTTGTTTGCTGTGTCTGTTTTTGTGATTCTGTGTAACTTGTGTACTGTTGCTCCAGGGCTCCCTTGTAAAAGAGATTTGATTATCTCAATGGGACATCACCTGGTAAAATAAAGGATAAATAAAAAAAATAAAATAAAAAATGATATAAGACATTAAATGTGCTCATGCATTAAGTTATGCATCATGCATGTACATACTGATGCAGCTGAAATGACCTATGATCACTTGAACCACCAAGCGGCGATAAACTGGAAGGAAAACCACATTGCAACACCAAGTGGCTAAAATTGTAAACCAGCATGGGGAACATTTTATCAGTGTGAAAACAAATACTGACATCACTGACACTCTTTTGAAACACACTTACTGGTGCTTATAACACTTCTAAAGACCTTTAAAAGATAGAAAATAAAAAGTCCACTTTGAAATACACATGAAATACACCAAGCGATGTTGGTCAGCATGAGTGAGAAGTCTTTGCAGTTCCTCTTTCAGAGAATAATTGCAGTAATGGCCACATTTAGACAGCGCTAACACCACAGTGACACAGTACCGGTAATTCAAAATGTCACCAATCAGAGGAATGCAGTGCACTTGTATCTTTTAGGTGGCAAGAATCTGGATTCTAAATATTTTTAAATTTTTTAGAGTGTGTATGTAAATGTATTCTGATCTGGGAACATGATATTTCTATGCATATTTTGCATTCATTTGAATGTTTTTTTTATATATATTGTGCACTTACTCTGCTTCTCAAGATCTTTGTGAAAAACTGATTGCGATGTGATTACTGTATTGATTTGGTGGTCCACCTAAAATAAGAATATTTTTCATTACTTGAATTTAAATTGAACCACTGACCTATTAGAATGCTCCATGATAATCAAAGCTACTGTACCTGTTCCAGCATCTTCAGAGCCTCTCATTACTTCATAGACACAACCATCACCTACATGTCAGAGATAATCAAAGTAGGGTCAAAAAACATTGAATGTTTGTGAGTGTAAGAAAATAATTTCCAAATCATTTTTAACACAGATAATTAGTAATTACATACCAATTTCCACCTAATATTTAGTAAAATACTTTTGCCGAGATACTTACCAAATTCAACATCATTTAACTGTTGCTTTTATGATCATGTACAGATTTATTTTGTTTAAAATTTGATTAATATATTAAACCTATTTTTTATGAAAGTTGTGGTAGTTAAGGTCTATTCAATTACATTATGTCTGTTACCATACTTTTTTAAGTACCCATTGGTCACAATTTGTACAATGTATACTGTACCTGTTCCGGCATCTTTAGAGCCTCTCAATGCTTCATAGACACAACCATCACCTACATGTCAGAGATAAACAAGGTATGGTCAAAAATATTGAATGTTTTTAAGTGTATGAAAACACTTTCCAAATCATTTTTATCCAGATAATTAGTAATTACATATCAATTTCCACCTGTTATTTAGTAAAATATTTTTGCCAAGATACTTACCAAATTCAACATAATTTAACTGTTGCTTTTATGATCATGTACTGTTTTTGTTTTGTTTAAAGTTTAGTAGTAGTGTTAAATTGTTTTTAATCAAAGTTGTGGTAGTTAAAATCCATTCAATTACTATATGTCTGTTGCCATACTTTTTTAAGAAGCCATTGTTCACAATTTGTACAATCTATACTGTACCTGCATCTTCAGAATGTGGAATGTTTGTGAGTGTATAAAAACAGTTTTATTTGGCAATTTTCTTTTAAAATACCAGCTGAGTGGAATACCAAAGGTATAGGGGTTGTGCTCGATATTCAGAACATTAACATAGCAAGAAAAAAAAAAATTTGACATGAAATATAATACTCGCTCCGAAGATAATCACCGTCACTCTCTCACTCGCTCTACCACACACTCCCCCCCCCACACACACACACACACACACACATTGGCAGTGCTGAGATCAATGCACACACCAACGCACAAGTATATACTTCAGGCCAAAAGATTTGCGTGGAGCCTCCACAGGACCATAACTCAAGCTTTAGGCTGCACATGCATGTTAGTGGATTTAAGTTCCTTGTGTGTCTGTATTTGACGCTGAGGGCCAATCGGTATTTGACAAATTTGGGAATGGTCTGTGAGAGCTGTGTGGAGGCAATCCCACAGCACTTTTTTTCTGAATATCGAGTACAGCCCCTTTAAAATACTTATGAAAGCAAACAGAAGTGGATGGAAGACTGACCATGGAGAAGAGACGAGTACACGGGCTGTTGAGTTTCATCTTGGTTGACCGTTTGAGACTGGGTGGCCCTGAAACATAATTAGCAGTCCTTTTTAAAAATAAGTTACCATAAAGAGTAAATATACTGAACAGTATATTACTGCTGTTTAGTTGTATGAGAGAAGAAGAGAAAGAAGTCCCAACCTGTTACAACATGGATCTGTGAAAGAGAACATATTTTTTTGTTACTTACTAAATCATTGATTTCAAAGCATTCAGTGATTTTTGATAATCAGAATGTTAGCCATTTAATATTATCAGGAGGAGGTCTCACCCTTTGTATCAGACTTTGTATAGAAAAGCAGCGAGAGCAGCAGTAGAAAAATCAGTAAAATTACAATAACCAGCCCAACAATCAACGGTACAAGAGATGAGGAGTTGGACGCTGCAATTATAAATATATGAATACAATTAAATCACACTTTCCTTATGAAGAATGTTTAAAGTGTATTGTACAAAATTAAAGCAATTTATATTTTATTTTCTTCCTGCACCCAACCCATTCTCACTCCAAACTTGTAAAATGCGGACGCTTGGGCAGTGGCTGTTAGCGTCAGATAAGCACCATTCAGAAATTCCCGGGCAGAGAAACAGCTACACTGGTTGGTCGGGACAACAGTAGGTTGATAAATCAAACAACATCAAACAACACAAGACTTTCACCCCGGAGACCGGGGATCATGTCCCGTGTGTCACGTTTCAATTCAATTAAATTAAATTCAATCGAATTTTATTTATAGTATCAAATCATAACAAGAGTTATTTAGAGATACTTTACAGATAGAGTAGGTCTAGACTACACTCTATAATTTACAAAGCCCCAACAATTCCAGTAATTCCCTCAAGAGCAAGCATTAGCAGTGGCTGTTGCGACAGTGGCGAGGAGAAACTCCCTTTTAGGAAGAAACCTTGGCAGACCCAGACTCTTGGTAGGCGGTGTCTGACGGGGCCGGTTGGGGTTATGATGAACAGTGGCGTAATAGTCATAATAAAGATAATGGAACAGTGACTACAATGGTAGTCGTAGTAGTTCGTGTCATAGCCGGGCACAGCAGGGCGTTACAGGATGTAACGTGGGACAGCAGAGCATGGGGGACGCAGTGGACGCAGCAGGACACAGCAGGACATTGCAGGGAATCGCAGAGCGTAGTGTGTAGAACACGTTTTACATAAAACGTGTTTAGATATGATGCTATAGGAGACTTTCTGCGTCAATAACAACGCCAAAGACACCTTATAAAGCGTCCGAATTTTACGAGATGGGAGGGACAATGTGTTGCCCTGCCCCTACCTGATGCTTGTGGGCTACACTTCACTGTTTCGGTTGCCGACATCTTACTGACTTCATTGGAAATTGTGCAGGTGAATTTGGTGTCTTCGTCCTGAGGTTTGATGATGTATTCCAGTCTGGGGCCTAATATGGTTTGATTTCTCACGGCCCATTTGTAGGTCTTTCTCACTGATCTCATAATTGCAGAAAGTATCACTCTGACTGGTCACACTGTAATATGAGTCCTCCAAATGCATTTGAGGATATCTTTAATATAATTACAGTTAGTTAAGTGAAATCATTTATATATCAAATATTGCTATCCTTCCTGTGCTTCTTTTTCTTCTGCATCATCAGTTGTGATTCTCAAAAACCTTATTGACCCAATAATAAACTACAATCACTCCTCTGCACATACCTATTTCTGGTATGTCAGACGTAATGTTTCTGCACGTCTCTGTTTCAGTTGCCGTCATCTTGCTGACTTCATTGGAAATTGTGCAGGTGAATTTGGTGTCTTCGTCCTGAGGTTTGATGGTGTATTCCAGTCTGGGGCCTTCTATGGTTTGATTCCTCACGGCCCATTTGTAGGTGATGCCACTGTTACTGATGTCAGAGGTTGCCTGGCACTCCAGCAAAACTGTACAGGATTTGTTTAAGGTGTGCCACGTAGAATTTGAAACAATTCTGACAGTTATGGGTTCTAATGGAACAGTTTGGAGAGAGAGAGAGAGAGAGAGAGAGAGAGAGAGAGAGAGAGAGAGAGAGAGATCAGCTAATCTCCATCAAAACACCAACAAATGCATCTTTAGCAGAACTCAGAACTAGACCCACAGTACAGACCATTCACATCAGAATATTTTCACTGAACAAACTCTTTTGTTAACTTCAATTTCAAAACTAAGATCCACAATCTGGTGAGTTGTCTGTGTTTGTTTCCGAAACACAAATCTGTAGCCCAAAAAGCAGATTATCTTTTAAATATCAAGAAAGAAGCAAGGGAAGTCCCAGACTACGGACGGACTCAATGACTACACACCATAAGTATAAAAGCATAACTAATTTAGGCACAAAGAAACGATAGTGTGTGGACACAGTCTATAAGATTTGCTATTTAAATAAATATGCAAAATACATTATTATATTATATTTAACATTATAAAACTATGATGGTCAATGGAGAACAGAAAATAAGCAAATAAAGAAAACCTCTTCATGAGTTCTCTCTGCCACCATTATTATGACATCTGTTCTATAAGAACAAATAAATCAACAATTATTAGTTACTTGGTTATTTCTTACCATGAACTTTCAGAGTGAAAGGGACTGTTTCCCTTTGGCTGTCACCCACCTCTGAGAGAAAACTGAAATCACCAGAGTCTTTGAGTGTCAGTCTTCTCACTGTTAAACTAAAGTTTGTGGGGTTTAGGTCTAATCTGCCCTTGAACTGATGTTCTCCAGAGACAGGATCTTTGTCTGCTATTATTGACCCTTTATATTTCCATCTTGCCATTGTGACCCCTTCAGTTGGTAAGCATGATGAAAACTCTACGGTGTCTCCAACTTTTTTATGGATGACACGTTGACAACTGGAAGCCTCCACATCTAAAACACATGAGCAGACAACAGACTGAGTATCATCCTTTTGTCTTTGTCAAATTGATCTTGTTATTATGGCTGATGGTCACCACTGTTTACATATTGAGAGAAGAAAGAGAAACACAAAGAAAAACATTTGGTCATTAAGAAATGAGCATTTATTAGAACAAAAAAAGAACATCTGCCAACATCTTACACAGAGGTAGTCCTTTCTAATACAAAGAAATGCATTATAGTATTTGAAAATATAAAAATAACAAAAATGTAATTAAATTAGCATACGTGTAATTGAAAACATACAAGATACTGATGATATGCAGACATCCAGGAAATACTGTAAGGTCGTCAGTACATACAGTACAGCTCTGTAATTATAAGCTCATGCAAGAGTGCCACAGCCAAACAAATATTTCTAATAAAAAACTGCACAGCCTTACTGAGCAGAGTGGTACATACCATAGACCCCAATTAGCAGCAGAGCACTGTATGTTAAGAAACATGAGTATCGGATACCACCAGCCATCTTTGTAGGAAAGGGGAACAACTTCTGTTTCCTCTTCTGGTCTATCAAACTCTGCTGTGATGAATAAAACAATTGACAGCAGGCAGAACATGCAGTCTGGTCGGGCCTGATAAAAAGTTGAAGAAGAGTTCCTTGGTTAGATCTTTTGCAAATTCACAGCCAGCTGTTTTAGTGTACAATTTAACCATCACACTCTTTGACATTGGAAGGTGAATGTTAGATTTGCTGCATCCCTGACCGCATTATTAATTAGAAACTAAACTATACATTGTATTAATTTCCGCCTAAGAAACTGAATTTATAGACTTTTGTAAAGATACATATTTGATCTAGATGTGTAAAGCTTTGAGATTAGGGTCCACTTTTACCACATCCTGTCATCAGATATTCCTACAAGTCAACAAAGTAGTGCTGTTTCTGTTAAGCACATGCAGAAGTGGTATGTGCTCTGTCTTCATAATTTTCTGTTATAAACATTATTTTACGATTGTTTCATGTTGACTTTAATGTAGTTCCTTTGGACATTTACTGTAACTGAATATATTTGGGGAAGCCAAGAAAGTGTAACACTACCAAGTTTACTGAAATGTCTTTTGAAAGAAGAAGTGACCCAGTAAAAATAACATTGGCATATTAAATGACACCAGACTCTTCGTATTCTTTAGAAAAGCTCTGAAACACAAACCAGTTTAATTAAAAAGTACATCCGTTTATTTGACAATATTTCCATATGGTGAGAGCTACTTTAATGATTTCTTAACATCAAATTAATCTCAATTTACAGAGTACTTACTGTATAATATTATGTAAAACTATGTATGATCTCTTGTATTTATTGAGCATTTGCGCAATAAATAGAAGAGATCATACATAGTTACCTTATTTAAACAAAAAACAGGTAACATGGTATGCCAAAAGTTATGAAAACTAAAAAAACACATAATTACATTAATAATTACATTATTCATTCAATCGCTGGTGCATCTGCAAAGATATTTAAAGACCACATGAAATAAAAGCAAAAATGCAGGGCACCACCAAGTGGCTGATAATGTTAACCTGCAGACATGAGAAAGTGTAGAAACATACTCACAGCTTGGTTCTTTAAAAAAATGTACAGAAGATTTTCCCTTTATAATAAACAGTTAGAAAGTACAGTTATAAAAGTAAAGACACAATTACATATATGTATTATGTTTTTAAACTACAGTACTTTATATGTGAACGTATAATACTGCAAAAACTGGCCTAACATGAATGTAGTTGTTCATGTCATGTCATCTGTGCACTTTTCTTTATGGACCTGACACAAAATAACAGTCAAAAAGCTGGAAAACAGACATACTGTGGAATACTAAATTATTCCAAATTATTATATTACTAAATTAGCAAGTAAATTGAATTGCATACTCTTACCGTTTCCTCTAGTGCAGTTATCAAAGATGATTTCAGCTAAAAATTTTATTTTAGACCCAGCAGATGAACAGCTGATGCTAATGTACATGGGGTTTAACGTTGATTCACATTATAGTAGATTGAGTTCTCCACTGGATCTGCAGGATCAGTCCTCTTGTCAACTTTGAGCTCAATTGAATTAAATGTGGCATAATTGTATTCTTCTGCTTGTTCATCTAAAAATATGAATGTTTTCATTATCAATCAATCCGTTAGAAAAATGGCTCCATTATTCCCACATTAGAAAATGTTTGTACTGTACCATTTCCATTGTCTTTACAACCACTGATTGATTCGTAGATACAATCTTCACCTACAGGTCAGTGAAAATCAAGCCAAAGTCAAATTAGTCACTTCATCTCTGACATCTCCATGACTTTGGGTAACATTTTAACAACTGGTTTAGTAAAATTCAACAGTGTTAAAGGAACACGCCGACTTATTGGGAATTTAGCTTATTCACCGTAACCCCCAGAGTTAGACAAGTCGATACATATCCTTCTCATCTCTATGCATGCTGTAATGCTGTCTGACGGCTCCAGCGGCATACTGCTCCGAATAAGTGACAAAATAACGCCAACATGTTCGTATTTACATGTTGTGGCGGAGTGATATGCTCGCAGCAAGCCTGTCTGTGAATATAGTTCCCGGTTTGTTTACTGTTAGAAGATGGCTGTGTCTCATGTTACGTTGTTTTTTGTACACGCTGTGACTATACAAATCACAACATGTAAATAGGAACATGTTGGCGTTATTTTGTCACTTTTGTCACAATTGGGAGCAGTAGGCTAGTTGAAACCAGTTACCTGCAGGATCTGTGCTGGGCTAAGCTAATGCTGGAACCGTCAGACAGCGTTACAGCACGCACGGAGATGAGAAGGGTATGTATCGACTTGTCTTACTCTGGGGGTTACGGTGAATAAGCTAAATTCCCAATAAGTCGGCGTGTCCCTTTAAACCTGCAGCAGAGGTGTTTTTGGAGGAATATCCTTAAGAAACAAGGTCCAGTTGTATAAATTGTGGCATTTTTTAATTTAAAACCTAGCAGTGATATTAGAAAGAGTTGTAAAATCATTCAGAAAGGCTGACCTGGAAGAGGGGAGGCGTATACGTGCTCTTGAGTTTCCTCGTTTACCTGTGCATCCTGATTGGTGCTCTGAGATTGTGGGGTTCTAAAACATTGGGGAATTGCAGTACACTTAGCAGAAAAACATCAAAAGTATTGCTTCAAAGTGGGAGAAAAGACAGTTACACCAACCTGTCACCGCACGGACCTGCAAAAAAAAATAAAAATAAAACATTTTTTCATTTTTTTAATATTGCAAAATGTTCTTATCGTCAGTGCCATACAATGAGAACTCCTGAGAATGTTTTTTTCTCACCCTTGGACTTTTTAAAGTGATACACCAAGAGCAGGAGAATAATAAAAGCTCCAGTGGTGACAGCAGTGAACAGCGCCAATAGAGATGACTTGCTTTCAGGCCTGTACACTGCAGAAAGAAACTATTATTAAAATAGTATGCTACTGTAACATCAATTACTGATTTTATAGTTTCAGTTAAATATTAAATATGCATTTTATTGGCCGCAGAAGAAAGTGAATTTAACTCATCCAAATGTACACGTATTTAGTACTTTAAAAAGGCTGTACTAGGTTTGTACTAGGTTTTGGTCAGGAAGTTTTTGATTATTCTGAAAAGGGAATATTCCAAAACCCTTAATTTCCTCATATGAATATATGTTCGTAGTATGCCAAGAAATATGAAACCTGGCAGAACTATGTAACTGAACGTACAGTGTACAGAGATGTTGACAGCGTTGCTGAAATCTCCAGATCCAGACTCACACCAGTACACTGAATCACTGTATAGTAAGCGCTCAATGTTGCATGTGGATCCGTTCATTATTCCCCAGCCATAACAGCGTGAGAGTTGGTCTGTTGCAGTAAACATCATCACTCTCCACTGGGTGGATTTTCCCTCACACCTCAGTGACACAGACTCAAATAAGTGTTGCACTCTATCAGGAGTCACTGTGAGAGAAGCTGCCGAGTTGAAATCTGAAAAACAAAACCTCAAATTGGGTGAAACCACAGTGAAAATGTGCCTTTATCTTGTGTTGCATCCTTTCAATTGTTAAAATATTGTCCTACATATGAAGGCAAATTAACATTTACAGACATTTTTGTATGTTACATACTCAATGGTGTCTCAGTTTTCAGACCAAAGAATTTGAATTACTAAATTATGTGTTACAAAAATTGTGATGCCATTTACTTCAAAAGAGGTGAAACTTAGAGTGATGGAGTATTACAAAGGTTCTCCTCAGTTTTTGGTGAAAGTTGAACTGGAACTGGATTTTAAATTCTGCTTGGACCTTGAAACATTTAGTGCTGAGTTCTTCTTTGAAAACAGTTTTGCAAAATAGTCAGTTACCAGTATTCTGTCTTATGTGTGGGTTTAAAGAAGAAAAAACATCTTGCGTGATGCTGGCATTAGTAGAGAGGTCATGGGGTTACCAACATCAACACCTTACATGACTGGGCTCAGTACATTTTTATTCTGAATAAATATGTTTTGTGAGAGAAACAAAGCAAGAAACAAACATACTGACCTCTAGACCAGACAAACCTACGTTTACTTTTTTGACTGTTATAGGCCGGGCTTCCTCTTGTAGCTGTACAGTAATATGCTGCAGTGTGTGGCTGTCCACGAACAATGTAGGAATCATTTTCAGATCCACTGTCCAAACCAGGTAGTAGCTCACGGATGTAGGTTGTTTGTGATTTGAGTTTGGGAACATCCTTATACCAGTAGAACCTCCATCCTGCAGATGGATGTTCAACCTTACAGTTCAGAGTTACCGAGTCTTCAGGATTCAGCCATAGTGGAGACACAGTGAGGACAGGCTCTGGTGTAGCTGTTGGGAATGGATTTTTTTTTAGTGGTTTCTTTTCTATCATAAAAAAAAGCGCTATCATAAAATATATGAACTGTTTAAATATATATTTAAACACTGACATTTTTAGTGTAAATTAAATATAAAGAAACTTACATTGATATACGGTCAGTTGTAAGGCATCACTCCACTCTGTTGAAGACAGTTGGTCTTTGTTTTTGCCCTTACATCTATAGGATCCACTGTGGTGGATAAAAGCTTTAAATGTATATTCTTTTTTGTCTGGTTTTTTTGAGCTGGTTGTTGTCCATTCGTACTCCCACTTAGTGTCTCCTCCGTTCTGTATCTCACATATGAGGCTGATCGTCTCTCCCCTGTATATCTTCGGCCAGTTGGGTTGCAGGGTCACAACCGCCCTGTTTGTCTCTGTTCATATTGAATATTATTAACAATAAAATAGTAATACGTAAGTAGTAATAACAAACTTCATGTAGCACTTTTCTTTACAAGGTTCCAAAGTGGTTTACAAAAGAAAAAAACTGTGATCATAATACGAATATTAACTTCACAATTAAAATGAGCAAAAGGTATTTGCTGAAACAGAGAAGGTTCTATTGGATAGGTATGAATATTAAAATGAGACCTGCACAAGGGCTGTGTCTGTGCTGTGGCAAGCTCTATAACCTGACGGAAAACTATTAAAGGTTATGAATGTTCTTAAAAGAGATTCAGTAGACATGACTTTCTCCAGCACCTTAGATAAAAATCATTATTTTGAAAGTGTACTGAATTACTGAGTAATGGGGGATCCAGATTCCATTTCTCCTTTTTAGTATCAGTTGAATAACTGCATGTTTGAAATAATTTGGAAAATTGCCAGAAGTCAAAGAACTGTTTAAAATGAATAGAATAAAATGACCAAATCTTTTGAAAATGTGTCAGCTCTGTCAGTTTTTTGGTGCACTACTGTAAGATATCTTAGCCATAGGGCAGCAGAGTAGCAAATTTCATTGTAATGGGAATGTGCTGACAATGTGCCTATTTTGTCATATAAAAAGGAGAATTTATAGGATATTATTAAAAATAAATAAAGTGTGATTTAAAAAACTACAATTAGCTTTAAAACAGCTGCAAACACACAAAACACAAAGACAGGTCTTTCCCAGATGACATGCAAACATTTGAAATACTGCTACTTACTAACCTATACATCACTTCTGCTATTCAGAGGTAAACAAATATTGTACATCTCAAAGCATTGACCTGCATGAATTAACCAGAGGAGTACGTACCATGGAGGCAGAGCCCAATCCGGAGCAGAACACTGTATGCTAATAAGCAGCTCAAGCATCGGAGGAGACCACCAGCCATCTCTGTGGGGAGAGGAACAACATCTGTTTCCTTTTTCTGGTCTATCAGACTCTGTAGTGATGAATAAAGAAAAAAAAAAATGATGGCCGGAAAGTGGGACAGCAAGCCAAACATGCAGTCTGGCCGGGACTGATAAAAAAAGTGATCATTAGTTAGATCTTTGTGGCAAAATTACAGCGAGCTGTTTATTGAATTGCACCACTTTACCATCATGGTATTATATTGGTAGGTGATAAAAAGTAAACGTTAGATTTGCTGCATCACTATAAACTCTGGTAATTGCATCCCTGGCCACATTATTAGATATGCTAAATTCATTTTAGCTAAGAAACTGAATAGAGCAATTTTTTTAATTTGTTCATTAACCCTACAGTGTGCCTTGGATTGTTTTTGAAGGATACTTGTATTTGAGACCTGATTACATGCAATGAGCCTTTCACAAGTTGGAAATTTGCACAGTACACCTGAAGCATCCAAAGAGTATGTGTATGTGATCACCACAAAGACCCAGCAGCGCTTCTACAGCTATATGGAGATTATGTAATTGGAGAAATGTATGTAGATATGCATCTTCATAGTTTAGCAAACATTTATATTTTTAAATCTATAATAGCTCATATATTAAATTATAATCTAACAAATCTATAACTCAGAATCTGCAAATATGTTAATTAAATGTCTAATATCTTTCGAATACATTTCTCCTGTGTTGTTCTTTCACATACCTGTAACTAAGACTAGTGTATAAAATAGGCCAAAATATGTCAAATCATCCCAAGGGACATACATGACGGGGTCCCCGGTATATTCTCTCCCCTAGCGGTCCTTGGCTGGAAAAAGATTCAGAACCTCTGCATTAAGGAACTGAGGTTGTTGCTGTTGATTGCAACTAGACTGTATATATTGTGACACATGGTGGCAGTGCTGCCTAGAACCAAAGAACGGACATTTTAGTTCAGCCATCAAAGAACTCACTGTTGTAAGGGTGGACACCTTGATCAGGGTTGATAATTACCAGGAAACTATTGTTAGTTTGTTAGCAGGTATTATAACCTGCTCCATTAGTTTATAATTGCAAAAAAGCAATTGCCGATGTCCATCTCTGGCCTTTCTCACTGAAATTAAGAGGCTTACTAGAAAGGACGCATTAGTCTACTTTTTTTCCATCCATCGTTTATTTAGACTTTTACAGTTACAAAATCCATGCAATAAATTAATCTATAATTATAATACATATGTAATAGTATACATATATGCTATTTAGATTTACAATACAATCTAATAAAAAAAGAAATATCAATAAAAAAAGACAATTATAGACCACACCCACATCCTTCCCTCCCACTCACCCCACCCACCCATCCACCCACCCATGTTAGGCTGTGCTAATCAATAAAGGAAGTTAAGCTAAACTATAACAAAAACAAACAAAACAGATTAAAAGAAAACAGCAACAACAAGAACAACCAAAAATAAAATAGTTATGGTCTTAGGTCAAGAACAAGTGTGTAAAGGATAAGGTCAAGCATCAATATCACTAGGCTATAGGCTACATCATGGCAGTTACTGAATTATGAAGACTCTGGAGGCTGCAGGTCAAGGGAGTCAACATAAGAAAGACTGCCAGATCTGATCTAATTTTGACACAGCACTTCTCTTCAAGTGTCTAATATTTTCAAGTTTTAGGAACAATAGCACATCTCCTATCCATGAGGAATGTGCGGGAGGACACTTAGTTTTCCAGTGAATCAAGATTAACCTCCTAGCTATGAGAAAAAGAAATGCAACAAAGTCTGATTTAGATCTGGATAATTTGACAGTGTCAGGGAGGACTCCAAACAAGGCCAGAACAGGGCATGGCACGCCAGTATGTGTCAGTATTTGTAATACAATCTTACAGCTGAGCACGTGAAATTCAGAAGAAAAAAAAAAGTTACCTTTAATGGATATTGGCAATATAAATATCTCAGTCATTCAGTACATTATAACTCCAAACTCCATTACTGTCATTAAAGACTCATATATAGTTCTACACCATCTAATCTATTCAAATACTACGTTATTGTAACATAAATATTCAAACTAAGTACAAATACAAAAGCAAATCTCGCAGTAATCAACAGGAAATATAACAGAATTGTAATTCTTTCATATGATCTGCTATCAAACTGCGCAAAATACCATGTGTCTGATGTTTGGATTGCAGCAGTTGTTTAAATGCTCTCAACACTGTTTAAACATGAATCTTGTTTTGCATGTTGCTGATGATGCACTTCTCTTTATGGATCTGAAACAAAAATCATAATTAATACAACTGAAAAATGTTCTTGAAACATTGACCCTATAACATTATCAAGGTTTCCACTTTTACTGAATAATCAATAAAAAAAAATCTTCAGTTTTTAAAAAATATTTTTAAATGCATTTCAATTTGAGAATTGTAGACCTACAGTTATCTAGTGTCTTTAATAAAATGTGATTCGAATGCAAATTACCCAGTAGCTAAATAGCTAATGGTAATATGTGTACCTGCAGTTGAATCTGGATTCACATTGCTGTAGTCAGAGCCCGCCGCTGTATCATCACGCATCATTCCTGTAAAAACAATATGATTTAAAACTAAATGAAGCTGTCTTTTACACTACACAACAAAATGTGTATACCAATGTATACTATGGCAATTGTGTGGCTGTGATATCTGGCTTTCACATACTTTTGGCCATGTAATTTATGTACATTTGGGGATTGCTTGTTGAATTAACAACCAATGAATTTATTTTTGATGTTCCATTTTTCGTGTACTTACTCCTCTTTCCAAAATCTTTGAGCTGAATCTTAGATGTGCCATTTCCGTATTCATCTGCTTGTTCACCTGAAATTAGAATGTTTTTAATGGCTTGAATTTGAATCCTTCCATTAAAATCTCTGCTCTGCAGTTTAAACTGTACCACATCGAGTGTTCCCAGAGCTGACGATTGTTTCGTAGACACAAACATCACCTAAATAAAATCAAACATAAAATTTGTCACTTTAAGTCCATGATACCATATAACTTGTTTTAGTTTAAAAAGTGTCAAATCTGCAGCACAGGGAATACGGTTATTCAAAATATAATAGCTGAATAAACAAAGTGAAAGTGTGAGCTGACCATGGAGAAGAGAGGAATATAGTTGCTGTTGAGTTTCATCTTGGTTGACAGTTTGAACTGTAGTGGAGCTCTGATTTGTTCTCTGAGACTGGATGAGCCTGAAACATGAAGCAGTAATACGTAAAAAACAATAAAAGTTATAAATAAATAAATAAATAAAATTAATAAGTGGAGTTTCTAAAATGAGACGAGAGTTTTGTACCAACCTGTGACAACATGTATCTATGAAAAAAAGTCAGGAAGTCAAACCAGTAATTATTAAGTTACATTATACAACAGGTTTAAGTTTATTTTGCAAACTGAATCGCTGCTCCATGTGGTGCTATCAGAATTCCTCAATGATTTTTTCGCGATTTTTGAGTGTAATTTATCTAAAATAAACAGAAACAGGTCTTACCCTTTGCTTTTGTATACCAACACAGCAGCAGTAATGGCAGGAGAACTATCAATAAGATACCACTAACCAGCCCAGCAACCAACAGCACAGGAAATGGAGAGCTGGACGCTGCAATCACAAAGTATGAATTCACTATGTATGACCCAAGGGAGATCAGTGATGTCAGGGAAGTGGTAGTCTCAACAGCATCTTATTTGTTTTTTTTTCGTCCCATTTTTTCCTTCTATCACCAGTACCTTGGATTCTGTAGACTGTGGCAAACCATGTGTGCTTGAAGCAGGAATTCAACTTATAATTTACATTTCTTGGAGAGGACCATTTTTATTTCTTCTGCAAAGGAGGTTATGTTTTTCGGTTTGGTTTGGTTGTTGGTTTGTTTGTCATCCGGATTATGGAAACATTACTGGCCCGATTTTAACAAAACTTTAAGGAAGGGTGCATGAGCAAAGGAAGAACTTATTTCACGTTGGGGGGGATCTGAAACATGGAGCAGATACACTTATGTTACCATTACCAATAGGGCATGGCCTTGGTGGAGGTCTGTTCTCTCCGACTGTCCTAGTTTAAGAATGTTTGTAGAATGTAGCTAAATACAGTACCACATAACTGCACAGGTTTTCTTTTACACAAACCATGGGCCTTTTTCATGCAAGACATTTTGACACAGGTGTAGATAATGAAATGAATTGTGGCTCAAACCCATTTAGCTGCTTCAGTTTCAGGGTCCTGGTATTGGCTCACTGCCACACTGTCACGGCTTAGTGGGATCGTTGAATAGAACGGAGCCATTATTTATCAATTCATTTAACACCTGTGCTTTTCTTATTATGACAACTCAAAATGTCTGCTGTGAAAAGGGCCTACTGGATGAAATCTGGTAAGGCTAGGCTATTGAAGCACATGTAAACAATTGAAGACTGGCTGTATCAATCATACTCACATTTTACTGACATCCAACTCTGTGGTGACAAATTTCCTGAATATTCACACCTGTAGAAGCCTTCGTCCGACTTTGACACTGCAGAGAACTTCACGTCCACTCTGGTATCATATTGGATGAGTTTGTCATTTTTGTAGAAAGTCACATTGGAAAGTATATTTTCTGTCCAGCACTTGCAGCCAAGTGTAACCAACTCTCCCTCAGTGACAGGATGGACAGGGCTCACCAGGATAATATGATCTGTAAAATCGTTAAATATTATGAATATGACAGGCCCGACAAATTAACATTGTCACAGGTCAAAATGAGTTTGGTTTATTCTAGTCACCTACATTTTAATGTAGCTAATAGATGGATAAGTGCACTCCTCAGTATGACCAATGCATATGAATAGTACAATATAATTCTACAATATTAAATGTAAAATCACGTAACGAAATGTTCAAAAAATATACGAAGAAATGTAATGAAAACCTACAATCTGCAGTGATGTTGACTGCATTGCTGAACTCTCCTGATCCTGACTCACACCAGTACACTGTGTTCCTGAGCCAGGAATAGAGACCGTCTAGGTAGCAAGTGGATCCAGCCATTGTCGCCCAGTGAGAGCATTGTGACAAATATGACGCGTAGCCATTCACAGAAAACCTTTTCACTCTCCACTTAGTAGAGTTTCCCTCACAGTTCAGTGACACAGAGTCAGAGGTGAAGTGTTGCCCTCTGTCAGGACTCACTGTAAGAGACGCTAATGAATGATCATCATCAAAACAACATTAATGTGGAGTAAAACAAATAAAAAAGAATATAATATAATTATAAGATTGTAAACACAGCAACGCAACTAATACTTTGGTTTAAAACATGTTTGAGCATTAAAACAGTCACAAGGGTTACTTTCTGTTGCCAGATTTTTCCCGTTTTGCAACTGTCTCCTGTGTGGTTTGTTTTATATTATAACTTTAATTAATGACTTTTTAACTTTGATTCATATATTTAAGTATGTACAAAATTATTTTGATAATTCAAATAGTAAATAAACCCTTCTGATGGGATCAGGATAATCCTGTTTTTTTGGATCAAATAGATTCCAAACCGAGTTGAAAGTTTAAAAAAACCCAAAGGGCAGGTTTGATCCAGATCAAATGTAAAATTGGATTACATGGTCTGATCTTAGTTCAGAATCCCTCTTTTGCTTTTGAAAAACCCATTACCAAGATTTGGTCCAATCCGTGATCCAAAATCCCACTGGATTACTTTTGTAAAACTGGGCCTAGTGTTCAGGCACCAGCTGCAAATATTTTGTGTCTAGCCCAAAACAATATTTTCCCAATCAATACATTTTTTCATGAGAGAGAAAAAAGGAAGCAAGAAAGAAATAATCTAACTGACCTCCAGACCAGACAAACTTTGGTTCACTGTAATAAGTGTAAAACACTGGATCTCCTCTTGCAGCTCTGCACCCATATCCTGCTGTGTGTGTCTGTCCATCAACGATGTAGGAATCCTGTTCAGTCCCGTTGGTGCTGCCAGGTAGCAGATCATAGCTGTAGGAGATGTCTGACAGTCTGGGAACAGCCTTATACCAGTAGAACCTCCATCCTGCAGATGGATCTTTAACACTGCAGCTCAGAGTTACTGAGGCTCCAGGACTCAGCCATGATGGAGACACAGTGAGGACAGGCTGAGGGTGATCTGTTGAAAAGAGATTTTACAGAATGAAAACATGTTACAATATATAGTGTTGATTTGTTTGTGGATTACATGCAATGCTCAGATACTACACATTTAACAAATGAAAACGCATTGCGAAAAAATCCATAATATTTAGCCCAAATTTAAAGTTTTTATGATTTTTTCATGTGAATGAAATATAATCAGACTTACTGTATGATGCTGTCAATGTGAAGGAAATACTCCACCCCATTGAATTCTGTTGTGCTCTTTTCAGTCTGCCCTTACACCAGTAGTCTCCACTGTGTGATGGAGAAACAGATCTAATCCTGTATTCATTGAGGTTTGGAGGTTTATATGAGCTGGTTGTCATCCACTCATACTCCCATTCAGTGAATCCTCCCTGGATCTCACATCGAAGAATGATCGTCTCTCCAGAGTATAGCTCAGGCCAGTTGGGTTGCAGAGTCACAACAGCCCTGTTTGTGACTGTTCATGATCACAAATCATCAATAAAGGCACAAAAATGACAAATGAAAAAGGTATATCTAAATCAACCAGATCTCAATCACCAATCATGGATTTAGAATGAATAGTTAAATGCCACACTCACCAATTTTGTGAATAATGATTGAATCACTGTACTCTGTGTAGTAGACAGGGTTTCCTCTTCCTCTTCTGCACCAATAGACTCCTTCCTTTGAGACACAGATCTGTCCAGTTGAGAGGAAGACACCATCTTGTGAGGTCAGGGGTTCAGGGGTTTTATCTCCTCTGTACCAGAAGTATTTCCAACCAGATGAAGATGATGATGATAATGAGGATGGGTTCACAGAGCAGGTCAGGGTCACACTGCTCCCTGCTGGAAGGGGTCCGTTGTCAGCACTCAGGTTAGCCTTTGGTCTGTTTGCTTTTAAATTCAGAATAAAGACATTAAAAAAAAGTAATTAATAATAATAATAATAATACATTTAATTTGTAAGTGCTACATGATAGTGCTAAAAAATAAAAACACATGGAGAGCATGAAAATAAAAGTAAATAAATAGAATTACATAATTACTGTCCTTGTGAATTACTCCAGTTAAACAATTTTAAGAAAATGGGCAAATACTGAATCTAGCTCAACCTTCTGCAGCACTAAAAAACTGAATTCAAACACAAATAAAAAATGCATGAGAATTTACAGTAAATGTAGCCTTCAACGTAGCCTTCTCTTTTTCTTTCGGTAAGTGTCCATGGTATTGGTGTGATAATGCAGAAGAAACACTTTGCACAGTTTCACTTACGTAAAACTGTCAATGTGATGACATTGCTCCACGCTGTTGAGGAATACAAGTCCCTTTTTGGTTTACCCATACACCTGTGGCTTCCACTGTTGGACACAGTAGCACTGCTAATATTGTATCCATTGTGTGTTGGAACTGTGTTTTAGTTGGGTTTGCTCCATTCATACTCCCACTCTGTGTACTCATGCCACTCAGTGTATCCAACTCTAGAAATATCACATCCAACAGTGATCGCTTCACCACTGAATATCAGAGGCCAGTTGGGTTGCAGGGACACAACAGCCTTGCTGGAAACTGTTCACAAACAGAAACACAAAATAAACAAAGACAACTAGTTTTAAGCACTAATTCAGCATGCTGTATTGCTCCAAACTAAAGCATAAACATTCACCTCTTTTCTCAATGGTGACTGGATCGCTGTATTCTGTAAAGAAAACTGGGTTTCCTCTCCCTCCTCTGCAGTGGTAGATGCCTCCTTGTGAAATACTGATAACTCTATCTGGGTCACCATCTCTAATGTTTTGACTTTCAGAAAACACAGAGGTACGTCTCAACCAGTAGTATTTCCACTAAGCGGAGTCCTCCACAGAGCAGATCAGTGTTTCGTTGCCCCCAACTGGTATGGTTTTCCTATCTGCCATAACTGTGGGCCTGCGTGTATATGCTGTTGATTTTTGTGAGAAAAAAAGTAATGTTTTTTTTTTTTTATAGATGGACAGATGAAAACACAGTACGAATGAAAGACTTACATGATACTCTCAGTGGGAAGGGATTACTCCACTCTGTTGAGGAATACGAGTCCTGTCTACCCTTACACCAGTAGATTCCACTGTGGGAAACTGAAGCACTGCTAATTCTGTATTCACTGTGTGTTGGAGGTGTGTTTGAGCTGGTTGTTCTCCATTCATCCACTCAGTGTCTCCTACTCCTTTAATCTCACATCTGACAGTGATCGTCTCGCCGCTGAATATCTGAGTCCGGTTGTGTTGCACGGTCACAAAGACCCTGTTGGACACTGTTCGCACCACAAACAAACAATTAACATTCAAACAGAAATGTAAAATCAACATAAAAAAACAATATAGTGCTCAGTACTATTCTAGGTAATCATAAATTAATGCTGCTGTTTTAAAAAAAAGTAACATAACTCATAAGTTATCTCAACACGATACACATCACTGTACTCAGTGAGGAAAACTGGCTTTCCTCTTATTCCCCTGTACCGGTAGATTCCTTCTTGTGAGATTCTGATGAAGTTTTGTACACTATCCGTTACGATCATAGCTTCATGGGAATCGGAGGTACGTCTGAACTATTCATATTTCCAGCCAGCAGAGCCTTCCACAGAACAGGTCAGTGTCAAAGTGCCCCCTACAGGTATAGTTGTCCTGCCTGCTCTCAGAGAGGCCTTGGGTCTGTGAGCTGTTGGGTTTAGAATATATACGTAAGTTATTATTAATTAATTTTAATTATCTAATATTTTTCTGATAAGTACATTTTTTAAGGTAATTAAAGGGGACCTATAATGCTTTTCCTTATGTTCTGTCTTATATATAACGTTACAATGTCGGGTGTTCAAATTTAAATTAAACGTTGCCAAAGTTTCAAATAGTGAGGTAAAGGTTATGTAAAAGTAGCAAAAAAACTCAGGCTTCATACCGTCTTGTATACTTTGTTTCCAACTATTCTTTCTATTTTGGCTAGAGGCTGACATCAACTCGTGACAGATTTCTTTATTGTATTTTATTTTTTCATCTTTATTTTTATTTTTTTATATATTTGGTCATCTGTTCCATGCACATTACTGCAGGTGTTTACATTGTGGACCCCAGGAAGAGTAGCTAATGTTCTGCATCAGCTAATGGGGATCCTAATAAAATCAAATCAAAAACATTACATACACTGCTACATGCAGCTACGTGCTAATGTCAGAAAAAAACAGTAATCTTGGTTGCAGGTGTTGTTCATTTCTCTCCAATTTCAGATCAGATTTCTGCTAGAACATATCTGTCTGTGAAGATTTATGCTTTTATTGATGATTTTTCACAGTAGGAATTGCCGCTACAGTGCCGTTATTCCCCTATCTCCAACTCAATGAGAGTAAAGGGTAAAGGGTAAAGGATAAAGGGGAAACATTTGGGGACTTTAGCCTCAAGTGTGCGCCCTTTTGCCAAAAATCTAGGTTTCAACTTTGACCCAGCATTAAAATTTGACAAATTAGTTCTGTTGTCAAATGTAGCTTTTTTCATCTCAGGACTATTGCTAAACTAAAATCCTTCCTCTGTCGTAAGGACTTGGAGACTGTTGTTCATGCTCTTATTTCGTCTCGTATTGACTACTGCAATTCCTTGTATTCTGGGATTTGCCAATCATCTTTATCACGCCTGCAGCTTGTCCAGAATGCAGTTGCTAGATTGTTGACTGGTACCAGAAGGAGGGATCATATCTCCCCAATATTTGCTTCTCTTCACTGGTTACCGGTCAAATATAGAATCGATTTTAAGGTGAAGTTACTTTTTAAGGCATTACATGGATTGACCCCTTTATATATTGGAACCTAAGATCCTCTAATCAGTTCCTTATATTCCACAGTCTCGGATGAAAACAAAGGGTGATCGTGCCTTCTCTGTTGTGGCCCCGAGACTATGGAACAAACTTCCCATTCATATTATTATGAATTATATTCATATTAGGTCCTTCTCTACTGCTGAGATCTTTAAATCCCATATTAAAACATATTTTTATTCTTTCGCGTATGATTTAGTTTAGGAACATTTGTATAGAAGTGTGTTGTTTGTATGATGTTCATTGTGTCTATATTTTTATTGTCTTCCTTTGTTTTTATAACATAATATATTTTACAGCACTTTGTTCAGCCTAGGTTGGTTTTAAATGTGCTCTATTAATAAATTGACTTGATTTGCAATAATGGTGCAGGGAAACTGAGTTTGCAGATGCAGAAGACCAGATAATGCTGACCAATCAGAGAGCAGACTGGGCTTTTTCAGGAGGGGGGCTTAAAGAGACAGGCTCTAAAATGTAGCATTTTAGACAGAGGGTTAATACAGGTATATTCAGACAGACAGTATGAGAAAGAAATAAAGTGTTTTTTGAACAATAAAGCATGTAAACCTGTTCTAGATATCTAGTAGAAACCACAAATACAAGTATGAACCTGAAAATGGGCATAGCATGTCCCCTGTAATAGTTAGCTACATTAGTGTAATGAATTGAAATGTTGCTGTTGGACACATATCCTAAAAGATTAAAAACATGTGAGCTATTTCAGGACAGGCAGACAATTTAAGTTCACCATGCATAAAAAAGTGACTTTTAATCCAAATGTAATGTAGATGATGGCTGGCTACATTAACCTTCAATCATGACCTAAACTGTGATGTAAATAGTTACACTATTCGCACACTAAAGTTTACAAGACTTTCATGACTTCAATTAGCTATTATAAGAAACAGAGAAGTGCAGACGTTTTGGCTGTGCTACAGGTGACGCTAAACTTGGTGGCAGTAACAATTAATGTGATATCTTACCTGATACAGATAGAGTAACATTATTACTCTGTTTGGTCAAATTTGTTGAGCCCTTGTGACGACCAATGCACTGATAATCACTACTCAAGTCGGCCGTTAGGTTAAGTGAGTACGAGTTGTTTGTATTGAAGGAAACCATTTGTTGAAAGAAATCACCTGTGTACCAAATACTACTTTTTGACACAAGTGCATATGAATGACATCAACTGACAGGAAGTTAACGAATGGCCAGGCTGTTGCCTAGCAATGAAATTGAAAAGATCCATGTAACCCTTGCTCCGTCATTACTGTGCTTTTGTATGTATCTCTGGTGGTGCCACTTAGAAAAAATGAGGAAGAGGATGGCCAAAATCTCACAGAAAACTTGTATGCAAGATTGTACAGCAATATAGCAGGGCTTGAATGAGCTTGATAACTACAATTTCACTCATACACATGTCAAAAGAAAAATATGTGTAAAACCTCAGCTGAAAATTAAAGGTCAAACATGTTTTGTAGTAAGCAGTAACTGCTGGTGACTGGTTACTACTACTACTACTATATACATCTCAGCTTTATGTACACAGTTACAGAATTCAGCTTTAAGCTATATTAATGTGACATGATATTTTAAATCATATACCTGAAACAAAATCACAACAAATATCAAAAAGTAAAACCAGGGATATGAAGATTTAAGTGCTCTGTTGTACATTATTTCATATAATGTACTTGATGAAGGCATGATCATTAATTATCATCAACGCTGTTCCGAGTTAGACCTCAAAATAAACAGTTATATTTAGTTTTACTCAAATAGTTTTTAAATGTGTTTGCAATTTGAGATGCCCATGTTTTAAAGCATCAATTCAATTCAATTCAATTCAGTTTTATTTATAGTATCACATCATAACAAGAGTTATATCGAGACACTTTACAGATAGACCACACTCTATAATTTACAAAGCCCCAACAATTCCAACAATTACAGTAATTCCCTCAAGAGCAAGCAGTGCGACAGTGGTGAGGAAAAACTCCCTCTTGGGAAGAAACCTCGGACAGACCCAGGCTCTTGGTAGGCGGTGTCTGACGGGCCGGTTGGGGATATGATGAACAGCGGCGATAATAGTCAAATTAATAATGGAACAGTGACTTCAAATATCAGGGCGCTGCAGGGGCGTTAACAGGATGTAGCGTGGCCCAGCAGAGCATGGATGGACGTAGCAGGAAGCAGCAGGATTCAGCAGGAAGCAGCATGACATTGCAGGGCACCGCTGAGCTCAGCAGGGAGTGCAGCAGGACCACGGCGACAGCTGCAACCAGGATCTTGGTGCCAACGTTCTCCAAGGAAATACGCTGGGTCAGAAGCTGATCATTAAACAATACAGAAACAAACTATAATGTGAGTTTGCTCTGTTGTGTAACTGATTCCATTTAGTGTAAGAAAAGCAACAAGCCAATACACTGCTGGTAACCGTGAGTGGGCAAAAATTAAACTTCCTCAGTTCTGAGTTCTGAGCCTGTTTTGAGAAGTGTGTGAAGAGTTGTGTTGCCAGGAATGAGTTCTGCAGGTGATGTGAACTGTTTAGCTCAGGTGACTGTTGTTAATGCAGACTGTAGTTAGAGTTTTGCACATGTGGCTTCAGTTGTGACCACTGTCATTTAGCAATAAAAAAAAACTGTACTCCTCTTCATCTGTGGTTCTCTCCTGCTACTAAGTTTAGGCTACACACTACCGTCTGAAAGAATGCTGTTTAATCTAAAGATTTTGAGGTGGCAAATACAAGTTACAACACACTGCTCTCTATTTTTCTCTCTCTATTTCACAATCTGATTAATCTAATATAAATGTGAAGAGCATGCTTTATTTTTACATTTAAATGAATGGTATGAAAATACTTGAATCAGCATGACACTCAGGGCCAAACATACATGGGGAGAGAAATATTACGATAGGCCTATGAACAAGGGTTTTATATATGTAATTTTGGCCTTTATTGCAATATGATACATTTTTAACCTCTGACTTCGTTACAAAAGTCTTACAGTTAGTCGTATTGTTGAATTTTCTGTTAGATATAAGCTGTGGTGAAAAAGTCCTGAAAACATTCAGTATTGTATGGGAGGTTGACTGTGGATAAGAAAATAGAATGCATGCTGTTGATTTTTAATCCTGGTTGACTGTAGCAGAGCCCTGATTGGTGCTCAGAGAAAGGATCAGTCTTAAATTTGCACTAAAATATAATAAATGTAACAAGAAACATACATTGTACTGTTTTTACATTCAAGATAAGAGAGTTGTATCAACTCAGTGAGTACAGTATCAGTGACTTTCTCTCTTTAAATCATAGTTACCATTGATAACACTTTTTAAATGTCTGTAGTTATTATGTATTTGATAGTTTCTGTCATTTTTCTGTCTGTCTGATAAGATTTCAAACTTTATTTTAGTGCTCCTCTACTGTGGACCTGCTCAAGGTAATTGTATAATTATAGTTATATATATATATATATATATATATATATATATATATATATATATATATACTCAAAAACGAATCTCCCCCAGCTGTATTACTTTTTAACACATCCCTTTTCTGTGTTCTGTTTTGTCAGTGTATGATAAATACATTGACAAAACAGAAGACACTTTTTACTCTGTATCTTGTGTTGGTTTCTAGATGCTGTGTTGACCATTGAACCAAACTGGTCCACATTTTACTGGAGAGTCTGTTACCTTCATATGTGACATGAGGTAAGGAAAAGATACCGACTGGTATTACTCATTCTGGAAGGATGGTGGAGAATTTCTCCCCTTCAACTTAAATAAGAGATATACTTTACAACCAGTTACAGGTGACAGTGGTGAATACCAGTGCATTGGTAGTCACATCTTCTCACCACCTTTTAGAAAAGAAAGTAAAAATGTTTCTCTAACTGTATCAGGTAAATTTTACCACCATGACCAAGTTTACGACTTATTTATTAAGAGCCTTGTTGATATGATCACCCTGTTTGGCAAAGTGCTAATATATAATGCATAAATGTTGTTAATCTAGTGTAAAAACTAGTTTAAGATTAACAGACCTTAAAGTTTGACCACTGATGCTGTATATGAAGCTGTGTAACTGTGTAATCATGTACTTTGTGTAAATGACCAATGATCACGTAATCATGAGAACTAAAATAAGAAAAAAGATAGGCAGGGGTCAGCTGTTCACATCCCATAATGATAATGATGATATTAATTCAAAATATATTGAAAACATTAATCGCTGATACTTTTTAAACATCTGTTCATACTACATGTTCATTTAATTGAGCTCATTTAGTAAAACAAGGTATGACCTTTGTTACAGACAAAGATGTTGTAATGTTTATGATATATACATGGGACGTTATGATGTTATTCCCATAAGTGATGTGTCTCAGGTTGTAGGCAGACATTTGTTTGTTGATTCCACAAGGGGGCGCTTTAGTTTCATTTTGTTGTGTTGAGACTGCAGAGGCGAAGAAGGGGTCAGAAAAGAAAAGATGGCGGAACGGAAAATGTAAATGATTGCAACGTAGATTTAGAAGTTCACTAAAAAGAGTCTAAAAGCCACTTTGCTGTGTTGGAGTTTTATTTAAGAACATTACAGATGTGATCCTGGAAACTCCTGCATCCAAATTGTTTAAAGTGCTCATATTATGCTTTTTGGCTTTTTCCCATTCTTTTATTGAGTTACATATCTTTTTGTGCACGTTATAGGTTTACAAAGTGAAAAAGCCCAAAGTCCACCCCGAATTGACTTACCATCTCCAACAGAAAACACTGTTCACAAACTGCTCCAAACAGCTCTATTGTAGTCCAGCCTTTACTTCCGTGACGAAGGTACTTCGCATGTGCGACTCCCAACAAAGAAGGAACAGAAGTGAGATGTCTCACTCTGTAGCTAAAACAGAGAACTCTACAAACAGGGTGAAAAGAGGAGCTGCAGCAATGTGTAGTACAACAAAAATATGGTGTTTTTTGAAAATGAAACCTATTCTGGTATAACCTCTAAATACAATTATGAACCTGCAAATGAGCATAATTTGAGCACTTTAAAGGAGAATCAGTGACTCTGCGCTGTAGACATCGTAGTCAGACAGAGGAGAAGAATGCTCTCTTCTACAAAGACGGATCACCTATTCAAATAGACACAAACCATCAGTCACTGATAATATCAAAAAACACAGCTCAAGTTAAATCAGATGGGAGCTCTTACATGTGACTGTGGCTCTTACATTTGAGGACAAAGAATCCAAACCAATAAAACTGAAAATGGAACGTAAGTAGTTTTTATACTAAGGCAGGCATTCCAAGAGTGAAGCAAAGTGATGACTTCTCTGCATTATCGTAGAGACACTGAAAACTTAACAAAGGGAAAAAGAGAAGGCTGAGTTTAAACTATCATTTAAAGGGAAACTATGCAGGTTTTTTAGCTTAATTTACCTTAACTGAACAGCTTCAGAGTCATTGTAATGGTTATATGACTTTTTTCGGGTTGAATGGTGGTCGTTTCGCTCCACTCTAGCGCCTGTGAGCGGATAAACCACCCTGGCAAGTCGCCGGCCACAGCGTCAGGAAGGATGGTGTGATGTCAGGTCTTGCGATGTAACAAATTGCTTCATGGCACTACACACATACGCCCATTCAGGAACCGGCTAACAAGGTAGCGATGGAGTTTTACACACTATTGTCATGGCTGAGCCAGCAAAAAGAAGCAGAAAGCTAGGAAAGCATCGTCAGAGGAACAGAGAAAGAGGAAACGGCAGACTGACCGAGTGAGGAGTCAGACACAAGTAAACATAGGAGCTGCCAAATATCTATTCCAAATGGCCAAAATTGCATTGCGCCTTTTTAAAGTGTCTTGATTCTCACTTGTTTCCATGTTAGTTTAATTTTACCAACAACTTCAGTGGTTAATAAGTATGATTACCTAGTTGTTATTGATTTCCATCAGTTTACTAAACCACATAAGTGATTCAATATTTTCTGTATTATTTCCTACAATTAGTTGTAACACCACCAAGAATGCTGGATAAAAATGTATTATTAATTTGAATTATCTTTCAAGTTACAGGGACAATACTGTTTAAAAGCAATTACTTTTTATGTCTTTGTTGTAAATGAAACAGCCCAACCAAAGGCCCAACTGAGCAAAGACGTTTCAGCAGAGGGCAGTGTGACCCTGACCTGCTCTGTGAACCCATCATCATCATCATCATCATCTTCATCATCATCATCATCATCATCTGGTTGGAAATACTTCTGGTACAGAGGAGAGAAAACCTCTGAACCCCTGACCACACAAGATGTTCTCCTCTCAACTGAAACAATCAGTGTCTCAGAAGGAGGAGTCTACTGGTGCAGAGGAGGAAGAGGAGAGCCTGTTTACTACACAGAGTACAGTGATTCAATTATCATCAACAAAAGGAGTGAGTTTTGAATTTGTCTTCAGAATTAAAAAAATATTTTGTATTCGTAATTATTGATTAAAGGTATTGTGGAGGATTTTCCCGAATTTTAGAAAAGAACCGCCCTCTGTACTTTTTGAAAAAATGCACATGCGCAACACTCTGCCTGCTCCCGAGAGGATACGCCTATTAAACGTGTGCACAAGAGTGCACTGTTTACAAGTTGCTGTCGGCATGGCTCATACAAGCCTACTTTCCAATAGAAGATTTGCACTTTTTCACAAATTGAGATGTTTACCGTGTGTGCGCGGTGCGTGACTTGTGCCAGGGCTAGCATCGCTAATCATAGCTTACATCAACTTTTACTAGCAGTGATTTTAAATGGATTTCTCCAAATAGCATGCCAAACTTTACCTGTGGAGTAGAAACTTCACGACTGAGGCATCAGTGGGAAGCCCAACCTGTGCTTTTAGCGCAGGCCACCGTGTGAAATATTCTCCCAAAAGCTTCAATGCTTCAATGAATGGCTGAAACCGTAGCTCAAGCTCACCACACATATACACCTGAAAGCTAGGGACGTGCACGTACGACGGCCTTACGTAAACATATCACCAGAATGATTGACAACTAGGAGGACCAATAGTCTTGATGATCCACCCGGAAAAAGAAAATCCTCCACTATACCTTTAAATGAATAAACACGCAAAAAAAGAGAAAGACAATTGTTCACCTTGAGCGTGTCCACAGTAGAGCAGTGTATTCAGCACTAGAATCAAGACATTACAATAGGATTGCAATAAGTAGTTAATAATTATTGTAATAAATAATTGTTGGACTTTTTGCCTTATATAATATCTATTATAGTGGTGTTTGTTCACAGATCACTAAGAGCAATAATGAGACATGAGAAGACACCAAACCTGGAACTTTTAAAAACAATCAAACAAAAGACAGAGTACAATATCGCTTTATGTTAGACTAGCCCCAAAAATGACCAATTCCTGGTTTTAAAATGTGTCCATAAACCGTCTATCTTGTGAATCCAGTGTTTAATATTTCTCCAGCAAATAAAAACACTCTGTCCAGACAACATTAGATCTTTTTTCTCTCATTAGATCAACATTAGATCTTTTTTTTCACTTTTAACTTTGTCATAAACATATTAAACCATAAAGAAATCACCTGTGTACCAAATACTACTTTTTAAATGCTATGTTTTGCTCCAACTAGAACCAGGGAGAAAAAAACAAAATGGGTTGCTGGATATATGTTTAGACAGTGTTTTAGACCATTTGACAGTTGTAAACATCCTAATGGCCCCAAGTTGATTTCTTGTTACAGTGTATATGAATGACATCAACTGACAGGAAGTTAACAAATGGTTAGGCTGTTGCCTAGAAATGAAATCCCATTGAAAAGGTCCATGTAAACTTGCTCCGTCATCACTGTGGTTTTGTATGTAATGTATGTAATGTATCTCTGGTGGTGCCGCTTAAAAAAAAATGATGAAGAGGATGGCCAAAATCTCACACAAAACTTGGGGCTTGAATGAGCTTGATAGACTACAACTTCACTCATACACCAAAACATGTCAAAAGAAAAATATGTGTAAAACCTCAGCTGAAAATTAAAGGTCCAATATGTAAAAATTATACTGTAATAAATCCAAAAATGACACAAATGCCTCATCAGATATTAAGGAAACATGTTAAACTGAAATACTATCTTTTCTGACAACAATGCTAATGTCAGTATTTTTTCTTTTTGAAATTTACATTCCGTGACGGAATTTATGTGTATGTTTTGATCTGTGTGTTGTTATCAACGGCCCAGTTTGACAGGCAGGCCGGGTTGCCAGATATACATGTAATAACATAAACCCAGCACGCTACAGCTGTAACGGTAGTACAGCCATGAAAGCAGCACACAAACGAACAGGATCAACGGAGATAGATTCTACATGACATTAAAAAAAGAAAACAGCATGTTTCTAACAGTTGCGTGACCAGAGACGTAACAACCCCCTGGTAAATATTGGAGATGTATTTGAAAGATGGAGACAGCTTTGATTCCAAAAGGACGCAGAGTTGGCTTATTTTCTCCTGAACAGGTAAGCATTAGCTTCAGGCTAATTTATCACAGCTACTAGTGATGGGCATTTTTTTGTCATTTCAACATTTGTGTACCCACATTGAATTATATAGCTAGAGTACCCGAGTTGGTTACTCGCAAAAACAATTGAGACATAGCCAGTAAAGTGATCCCGACTGGTCCTGGCTAACGCCGCCATGCTAACCCTGCTAACTGTTAACGTTACCGGGAGGACCAGGCAAGCAGCCCATGGCTGTTTACAGCGTGTAGCCTCTTCAGCGGCTGGACAACGGTGAGTTATTTTAAACCACGAGAGGGGGGCTGTAAATCGGAAAGAGAGGACTGTGAGTTTGCAGTGTGTTTAGGTATTGTGTCGTAATTCTAAGCCAATGAAGTGTGTTCCGTCGGCAAGGTAGTGGTATTTTTAGCGTTTCGTATTGTAATTCTAAGCCGAGGAAGTGTGCCTGACTGGCGTGTGGAGAGGACAGTGAGGTTGTTGTGTTTTTAGTGGTTCATACTGTAATTTTAAGCCGAAAAAGTGTGTCTGTCAGTTGGTTACAGAGCTCCGCGTGAGCACGGGCTTTTATGACTGTCAATATAGCCAGCATCTAACGTTAGCTACTCCGCTGTGCTGTGGAGTAATGTCTGGCTATGTGAGACTAGCATCTACCGTTAGCTACTCCGCTGTGCTGTGGAGTAATGTCTGGCTATGTGAGACTAGCATCTACCGTTAGCTACTCCGCTGTGCTGTGGAGTAATGTCTGGCTATGTGAGACTAGCATCTAACGTTAGCTACTCCGCTGTGCTGTGGAGTAATGTCTGGCTATGTGAGAAAAGCGTCTAGCAACATTGTTGTGAATGCTGCGGTCTCAGCCTGGCAACCCCCGTGAACTGCGAGTCTGGGCAGGAGGGGGCGGGGGAAACGACTCTCCAGTATTTTGAATTGGTAGTGCAGTAACTATTTTAACCGCTAGCTGCCAGTATTACATACAATATTACATATTGCACCTTTAAAGGTCAAACATGTTTTTTAAATTCAATTTAATTCAAGATAAATAAATAGTAGCAGCAGTAATTGCTGGTGACTAACACTAGTTACTAATACTATACTATCTATACTATATAGAGTATCTCAGCTTTATATTCAAAGTTACAGAATTCAGCTTTAAGCTATATGAATGTGACATGAGGATTGATATTTAAATACTCTACTGACTGCAATTTGTGCACGTCTAATTACTGTATAATAAAATATACATATATACAAAAGCAAAACACCCTTTTGTGCTGAGATTCAGAAAGAATTACATCCACATTTGTTATGATCAGCTTTGATTTACAGTATGATAGAAGTGTAGGTCGCATATTTGAATATTTGTCTTGTTGCTGCCAAGACTGCTTAAACATGAATATAGTTTTTTAATGTTGTCATCTTTGCCTCTGTTGATGATGCACTTCTATTCATATACCTGAAACAAACCAATATTTAAAAAAAGTAAAACCAGGGATATGAAGATTTAAGTGCTCTGTTGTACATTATTTCATAAAATTTACTTGATGAAGCGGCATTGATCATTAATTATGATCACCGCTGTTCCCAGTTAGACCTCAAAATAAGCAGTTATCTTTACTTAATTTTGTTTTTTAAATACATTCGAAATTTGAGATGCCCATGTTTTAAAGCAACAGAATGCAAGTAGGGAAAATCAGAAGCTGATCATTAAAAATACAGAAACAAACTATAGCGTGAGTTTGCTCTGTTGTGTAACTGATTCCATTTAGAGTAAGAAAAGCAACAAGCCAATACACTGCTGGTAACCGTGAGTGTGCAAGAATTAAACTTCCTCAGTTCCTCTTCACACATACAGAGAGGTGTTGCTGTGAAAGCCATATTACACAACTGTGGGCACAACTCTAACCACAGTCTGCACAGCAGCAGTTCATGTGGACCAAACTCTAGTTTGTTTTTCATTGCTTGAACACAGTTTTCAAAACTCTACAGACTTATCCCATGGCTTCAACCACAACGTGCACAACACTGTAGATTTACAGCACTTTGTTCTAATGCTAACACACTGCTGTCACAACTGTTAACCACGCATTCAAAACAGTACGGATTTACGCCTGGTGCATTTCAAACACTAATGATTGGAATGGTGTCTTGTTTTAGACTTGTTAGTGAACACATACTGTATATACAGTATATAGGGAGAGCTCTTTTGGGAAATAAAGAACCACCAAATAAGAATGAAACAGTTATACATTGTACCATTTGAGAGAAACAGTGAACATGTAAAAGAGCAAAGATACCAATATGTCCAGGTAAGATATCTGAGGTTACATACACAGTTGTGAAAACGTGAAAAACACTACCTTTACTATAGTAAGACTGCGCACTTATTGTTTTTTTTTTAGAAAGTAATGGAGGTGGAAGCAATGGAAACACCACACTCATTTGTATTTAGAGATGATGCAGATGCATGACGAGAGGACATCCAATTTTCATTGTTATTACGTATCTTTAGTTTTTAACCTTTTTTCCAGTCATTACATAAACTACTACAGGCAAAATAAAATGATATATCTATTGAAGCAAACTGCTGATATTCATTCCTTTTTGTTTCCTAAAAAAACTGGTATGTTATAAAATAAAAATGTTCACGTGAAAGAATTTCACTCTTAAAAGAAACTATTGAGTAGTGTGAAGTCACTAAAATTATTCAAACTGTAAAGAAGAAAATGAGTTGTAATTTCTGTAGTGGTGTTTGATGCTAGTGTTTTCACTCTCATTGTGTTTTGAGTGACAGTGTGTGTTATCTTGATGATGATGGTTCATAGTGTTTGGCTGCACTGAGCCTGTTTTGAGAAGTGTGTGAAGAGTTGTGTTGCCAGGAATGAGTTCTGCAGGTGATGTGAACTGTTTAGCTCAGGTGACTGTTGTTAATGCAGACTGTAGTTAGAGTTTTGCACATGTGGCTTCAGTTGTGACCACTGTCATTTAGCAATAAAAAAAACTGTACTCCTCTTCATCTGTGGTTCTCTCCTGCTACTAAGTTTAGGCTACACACTACCGTCTGAAAGAATGCTGTTTAATCTAAAGATTTTGAGGTGGCAAAAACAAGTTACAACACACTGCTCTCTATTTCTCTCTCTCTATTTCACAATCTGCTTAATCTAATATAAATGTGAAGAACATGCTTTATTTTTACATTTAAATGAATAGTATGAAAATACTTGAATCAGCATGACACTCAGGGCCAAACATACATGGGGAGAGAAATATTAAGATAGGCCTATGAACCCGGGTTTTACATATGTCGTTTTGGCCTTTATTGAAATATGATACATTTTTACCCTCTGACTTCATTGCAAAAATCTTACAGTTAGTGGTATTGTTGAATTTTCAGTTAAATATGCACTAAAATATAATAAATGTAAAAACAAACATGCATTGTACTGTTTTTACATTCAAGATGAGAGAGTTGTACCAATTCAGTGATCTAAGACAACAAAGTTCTAAACATCACACATTATTCTGGAGTGTTAGAAGAACAAACAGCATGTTCTGTACATGCATACAAAGATATGTTTACAACCCACATCACAATACAGGCAATATGGTTGCAAGAGTAGTGGGCTTTATATGCCTTTTTATATACTTTATTATTTTTTTACATACACATATTAATGCAACATTAAGGGTTACAGGTATGTAGGTTAATGAGATTATATTATTCAATTCAATGGTCTTATTTCTTAGATATGTGCAAAACAAATCCTGTGGTCAAATCCAAGGGGGAAGGAAGGGAAAGCAGAAGTTGAACAAAACTTCCGATCCAATGCTGCAGTTGTTACACAAAATCAACGCATTTCCCAGAAGCAGAGTAACAGAATGTCGGTGCTGGATGTGAATATGAGACACTGTGCTCTGTGTGCTGGGGTTATTCTGTGAGTACATCAGTGACTTTCTCTGTTTAAATCATAGTTACTTTTGATAACACTTTTTAAATGTCTGAGGTTATTATGTATTTGATAGTTTCTGTCAGTTTGATGTCTGATGAGATTTCAAACTTTATTTTAGCACTCCTCTACCATGGACATGCTCAAGGTAATGATTTTATTTCTTTTTATATATTCACTCATGACAAATCACCAACTGCCTCACTTTTCACCACATCCTCTTTCTGTGTTCTGTTTTGTCAGTGTATGATAAATACACTGAAAAAAAGAAAACAATTTTTACTCTGTATCTTGTGTTGGTTTCTAGATGCTGTGTTGACCATTGAACCAAACTTGTCCACTTTATTTACCGGAGAGTCTGTTACCTTCATATGTGACATGAGGGAAGGAGAAGACACCGACTGGCAATACTCATTCTTGATGGATGGTCGAGTATTTGTCTCCGACTCAAATAAGAGATATACTTTACAACAACTAGCTACAGGTCACAGTGGTGTATACCAGTGCTTTGGTGAGCACAAAATCTTGCCACCTTTTAGAAAAGAAAGTAATAAATTCTCTCTAACTGTATCAGGTAAGTTTTACCACCATGACCAACTTTACGACTTATTTATTAAGAGCCTTGTTGAAATGATTACCCTGTTTGGCAAAGTGCTAATATATAATGTATAAATGTTGTTAATCTAGTGTTAAAACTAGTTTAAGATTCTTAAAATTTGACCACTGATGCTGTATATGAAGCTGTGTAACTGTGTTATCATGTACTTTGTGTAAATGACCAATGATCACATAATCATGAGAACTAAAATAAGAAGAAAGATGGACAGGGGTCAGCTGTTCACATCATGTAATGATAATGATGATATAAATTCAAAATATATTGAAAATATTAATCGCTGATACTTTTTAAACATTTGTTCATATTATATGTAGTAGTTAAGTAAAACAAGGTATGACCTTTGTTACAGACAGAGATGTGATCCTGGAAACTCCTGCATCCACTTTGTTTGAAGGAGAATCAGTGACTCTGCGCTGTAGACATCGTACTCCGACAGAGGAGAAGAATGCTGTCTTCTACAAAGACGGATCAACTATTCAAATAGACACAAACCATCAGTCACTGATAATATCAAAAAACACAGTTCAAGTAAAATCAGATTGGAGCTCTTACATGTGTAAATTTGAGGATGAAGAATCCGAACCAATAAAACTGAAACTGGAACGTAAGTAGTTTTTATACTAAGGCAGGCATTCCAAGAGTGAAGCAAAGTGATGATTTCTCTGCATTATCGTAGAGGCACTGAAAACTTAACAAAGGGGAAAAAGAGAATGATTAAATAAGTTATGTATTATTTCCTACAATTAGTTGTGGCACCACCAAGGATGCTGGATGAAAATGTATTATTCATTTGAATTATCTTTCAAACTGGACTAGGTCACATGGACAATAATTACTACTTTTTATGTCTTTATTCTAAATGAAACAGCCCAACCAAAGGCCCAACTGAGCAAAGATGTTTCAGCAGAGGGCAGTGTGACCCTGACCTGCTCTGTGAACCCATCATCATCATCATCATCATCTGGTTGGAAATACTTCTGGTACAGAGAAGAGAAAACCTCTGAACCCCTGACCTCACAAGATGTTCTTCTCTCAAATTAAACAATCAGTGTCTCAGTAGGAGGAGTCTAATGGTGCAGAGGAGGAAGAGGAGAGCCTGTTTACTACACAGAGTACAGCGACCCAGTCGGTAAAGCAAATAGTTGATATTTATTGAAAGATTTCTGTTACAGGATATACAATCCGCTATTCCAGACTCTAAAAACACAGAACAAATATATAATATAATATTCACATTTTAACATCTTATTTTCATAAAACACATTAATTTCATAATTGAAGTTTTCTAACAATTCATAAATAAATTACATAAATTACTGACAAGTTTTATAATTATACATTACACCTTTTGGCAGGCAAAATGCCTCCAACCTATTCTTAAAGGAATTAATAGAAGTGGACCGCACCACTTCTTCTGGAAGCTCATTCCATGATTTTAAAAAATGTGAAAAAGTTCTTTCTCTTTTCAGTGAGGCATGTTCTAGGGTAAAGTTTTAAAAAATTCCCTTTTGTCTCATACCTATTGTTCCAAAACTGAAAGATAGGCTCAACTGTTACATCATATATTCCCTGTACAAGCTTATATACTTGAATCATATCACCTCTGTATCTCCTAAATATGAGAGTCGGTAAACTTAATTTCCTCAATCTATCTTCATAAGACATATTTTTTATTCCTGGAATTAATTTAGTAGATCTTCTCTGGACCCTGTCAATTTTTTCTACATATTTTATTTTATATGGACACCAGACTGAGCTTGTAACGTGTCACTTGTTAGTATTCTGAAAATTTTAGTATCACCCGCAAAAAGGTAAACATCAGACTGTATCATATCTGGCAGATCATTTATATATACAGTATGTTACGCCCCAGTCTAGGGGTGCCTAGGACACAACATGAAAAGGCCCCATCTTCCCCGTCTCCCAAGTAGCCATAAACAAATTTGTTTGAATATCAGAAAAACTTTTATTTTACAAAAAAAAGAAAATATATAGATAAACATATAGATATAGGTAAATTATACAAGGCTTCAGGGTGGCCTACCACCAAAATAACAATTGATCCTGTCTAGGAGATAAGAAATTGACCTAACAAACAAAATGGCAAAAAGAATGACAAAAGACTTACCTTCCTTACTAATTAAACAGGAGAAAACAAGATTAACACACCAGGCAGTCCACCCTTACTATTCAAAAGAAACGGTACCTAATCTAAAACAAGCTTGAACAAAAGCAGAAGTGTTATATAAGTGATATATAAGTGTCCTTATATATCAGGTGGTTTCCCCAGCTGCAGCCAATCACAGGTTCGGGCATGAAAGCTTTCCACCAATTATCTCCCGGCTATGACACACACTTATTTGCATGTGAAATTAAAAACGAGAAAAAACACAGGGCACACACAGCAGGCTAAAGAAAAAATATAACCACAGTCATAACAATATATTACAAAGAGAACAAGGCCCAAGACGGATCCCTGTGGGACTCCAGATCCTGTATCCAATAAATAACTCTGTTGTCTAAACAATAGGATTTTAACTTTAATAACAGTCTTTTATGAGGAACAGTATCAAAGGCTTTTTGAAAGTCCATATATACACAATCAACTGTCTGTCCTCTATCCAAAGCTTGTGACCATTTGTCAAGAACTGTGAGTAACTGAAGAGAGGTTGACCGCCCGGGTATGAAGCCATATTGTTTACTACTAAATAGTGTATTACTTTTCATATGGTTGACTATATATGTCCTTATCAAATTTCCCATTGTCACAACTGACGTCAAACTAACTGGTCGATAATTTCCCGCTAGAGATTTATTTCCTTTTTTTTTAAATTGCACTAATTTGAGCCTCTTTCCAGTCATTTGGTAAAACTGAATCCTCTAATGATTTGTTAAATAGTCCGGTTAACGGTTCAGCAATCTCAATCACCAGTTCCTTCAAAATCCTAGAGTGTATCAAATCCGGTCCCAGGGATTTATATACTTACATTTTCTGTAAAAGCTGTTTTGTGCCTTCAGTTGTTATTTTTAGATTTTCTGTTTGCTGTACTTCCAACCTTGGTACGTCAGGTATCTGCCCGTCAGGCTCTTCAACAAATACTCTGCAGTATTCTGACAATATATTTGCCTTTTCTATATCTTTATCTGTTTTTATAGAGTTAGTATTATTCTGATTGCAATATAGATCACCCACTGCTGTTTTTATTTCTGTCCTTTTATTTATGTAGTTCCATATAACATTTGGTTTATATTTAGATTGCTTGGCTAATTCTTCATATCTTTGTTTTAAATTTTGCGTTGGCATCCTCACAATGTTTCGAACTTTCCGGTAAGCCTGCTGTATTTCTGGTCTTCTACTTTGTAATGCTTTCCTTCCAAGATTATTTTTTTCTTTGATTTTTGTTTTTGTAATGTCGTCTAATGGAAAGGAATATTTTTTATTATTATGAGACCTCATTTTACCAAAAGGTACAAACTCTATTTCCTTCAACTTAGACTTTATTAATACCCATTTTCTGTATTCTATTTTCTTATTATATTCTATATTACTGAATGTTTTGCTTGATGTTTAACCTTTTCTATTTTTTTCAGAAATCTCTCCATTTCCTGTGCTGTTGATTGTTGGTCTGGTTGGTAGAGTTTTACTGATTCTTCTCCTGCTGCTGTTTCTGTATCGCTACAGAAAGTCAAACGGTGAGATGGTTTCCTTCTGACGTTAGATTGATTCTGATCTAATTACCTGTAGTAACAATACAACATTATGCAATAAAAAACAATGTAACAGAAATTGTCTTTTTGTGTTTTTTTTTTACAGATTTATGCTTCAGCAGGTTGGTACAACACTCTCTTCTCTCATTCTGAACATAACAGCAGCACATCACATGTTCCTTATTAAATCCAAAGGATTGACTTCCAGTGGTGGAATGTAACTAAGTACATTAACTCAAGTACTGTACCCAGGTACAAATGTTGAGGTACTTGTACTTTACTTGAGTCTTTTCTTTTGATGCCACTTTTACTTCTACTCCACTACATTGCAGATAGAAATGTTGTACTTTTTATTCCACTGCATTCATCTGACAGATTTAGTTACTAGTTACTTTCCATATTAAGATTTTTGCACACAAAACACATATAGTTTATAAAATCTGATGTTTTATTATAAATCAAACTACCAAACAATATAACGGCCTACAAGTCCAGCTGAAATGATTAGACCATTAAACACACAACTGTTTGGATCGTTTCCATTTTCTAAAATGGGAGGATTTTTCCTCATTGAGTACTTACTTTTAATACTTGAAGTAAATTTTTCTGATGATACTTAAAAAAATTTACCTAAGTAATATTTTCAACGCAGGACTTTTACTTGTAACAGAATATTTTTACAGTGTGATATTAGTAGTTTTACTTAAGTAAAGGATCTGAATACTTCTTCCACCACTGTTGACTTCATGTTTCTGGCCCACCAGGTCTCAGAGCACCAATCAGAGCCATGCTACTGACCACATGACCAACGAGGTGGAAGCTTCTCTTCTCCATGGTCAGCCTCAATCCTGAATTACTTCACGATTTATCATTAGTTCTAAGCCTAACATTTACATTTCTGGTGATCTCTTTTAGAAAAGTATATAATTTACATAATGGGATTAAAATTATTAATATGACCGTAGTTTGATTTTCACTGCTCTGTAGGTGATGCTTGTCTCTATGAAACAATCAAAGGCCCTGAAGAACCTGAACATGGTACAGTAAATACTTTGTTTGTTTGTTTTTTTTAAATTTTCCAAGACCAAAAAGACAATGACAAATATATAATTCACAAGATACATTAAAGCCATGCATATAACATTCACATTGAATACTCATATTCATGTAACACAAACACTACACAGTCAAGTTATTGCTCTATTGTATTGTTCATATATTCTCCTATAAATACTATGTGTTTTACACAGAGGAGTTACAAGTACTAGAACAAGATGATTAATGATTGATTGACGATCCCTTACGTTTAAAAAATATCTATTTCAAATGAATCTAGGGATGTCTCATATTCTTTGATTGAGCTTAAAACACTCACTTGCTAAGACGGCTGAGTACTTTGTTTGATTTAGTGAGAACTACATGCAATAGTTGGGACAATTTTGTAGGCCAGCAGTGCTTAAAAAAAGTTCAGGAAGTTGTCTTTTCATGCATCCATCTGATCCTTCTAACAGGGAGGAATAAAGAACCAGAGGACAGCCTTTACTCCAATGTGACGATAGGATCAGCTGCAGGTACAGTCTAGTACAACAAACTGTACTTCGTATAAATATTCTATATAATGAGTTTGTATTGGCTGCTGTGCTGCCTGACACAGTGTAGTTCTTTAACACTGGCATTGAGAGTGCACTGCAACACATACAGTAAATAGAGGCTTTTAGACTTTTGGGGATTTTCATGTTTGTCTGTTTCTTATAGCCTACTGTACAGCATGTTGCTTTCCAGACATGATTGATTTAATAAATATGACACAAATCTGATTATTAAATCTGACATTTCCATCTCCTCTCACACAGATTGGGTGGCACCACAATAGAGATGTATTCAATAGAATTCTGTAGCATGAGTAAAATGTCATAAAGCACCCTTTTTCTCAAATAACCTTAAATCTCTTTTTCCTTTGGTTTTCTTCTAGCTCAATAAAGACATCTGAGGACAAAACCAATGGAATGGGTGACAACTTATATGACCACATTGTTGTTTAAGCAGTATTTGCAACTTAAATAAAAAGTGTGATTATTGTGTGCACTTCTGCTATTAGACAGTATTTTGTACAGTTGACCTTATAGCAGATCACTGAAAGGAAATACATCATATGGCTTTAATCTTTTGTTGTAATTGGTGAAAAGCCTATGGAGTTTTACATAAAATAATTAAATATTTATAGTGAGTTTTTATGTCCTGTATTTCTTCTTTGGTAAACTGTCCCTCTGTTTTTTAAAGCTCCTATACTTCGAATGGATGGTGTCTCCAAAAGCAGCAAAAATAATCGGTTTTAAATATTTGGGCTTCATGTGATAGTTCAGTTACAAAGTCAGCATCTCTTTCATTGATGATGAAAAAGCTTTACACATTTATAATATTGGATTTCAAAAGAAATAAATCCTTTTGCACACAGTTTCCCTCTGTCTTTCTTTGTAGAAATAGTTTGATAGGTACTGTATGTATTTTAGTTTTACCTGGATGGCTTTAGTATGTGTTATGTTTGACCATTTTATGCTTCAATAAACTTCCAGCACTAAGCTGTCAGCAGTGTTTCTATTTGTCATTACCTTCCCAAAAAAAAGATTTGAGATCAAGTCTAAAAATCTACATAATCATAAACAAAGTCAGAGTTGCTGGACTACAGCTGCCTCAATCCATTAGTTTGTTTGTAGTGTGTCTGTATTTTTCTTAGCTGAAGTTCAAAGGAGACATGTGGTAGATTACATAATTCAGTTTTAAGACACTGTACTGCAGTTAGTATTTTAAAGGGCCATTTACTCATTTTCAACCTGAATCTTGAATGAAAATTGAATGTGGTTATGAAATAACAATGTGTTACTACTGTGTCCTATTTCTGCTGTCAATCCCATGATGTGAAACATTGCTTATCATATATATACATACATATATATTCATGTATACACACACACACACACATATATATATATATATATATATATATATATATATATATATATATATATATATATATATATATATATATGTTGTCCTCGCTCTTTCACTAAGAGCAATTTAAAACACCGGAGTCAAATTTCTTTTACACATACAAGGCCTATAGGTGGTTCTGATTCTGAGGATGGCTTTGTTTACAATTTTAAAATTCATGTTTTTAGGTTTTATTAGATTAATTGAAAAAAAGATTATAAAACATATTAAACTGGTTGTTTAAAGAAAATCATGTAAGATCAATTAAAAACACTGCTGACAGCGTACTGTTGAAGCAAAAGTTTATTTAAGCATACAGCAATCAACCAAACATTTAAAAGAAGATTAAAGACATATGATGTATTTACTGTAAATAAACTGCTATTAGATTGACCGTACAAAATAAACAAAGGTGCACACAATGATTACATACAGCTGTAAATATTATTAAAATAATGATGTGGGTTTTCAAGTTGTTATCCATTCTGTTGATTTTGTCAAGACGGATGTATTTATTGACCTGGAAGAAAACCAAAGGAAATAGAGATTTAGGGTTATTTAAGAATGAAGGGTGCTTTATGACATTTTATTCCAATGTATAACACATTTCAATGCAAAATAAATCCTTAGTGTGAATAATAATCCCAATATGCACATAGGCGGCATTATTACCAAGAGCTGTTCCTGGTTTGACTTCAGAATAAACAGTTTCATCTGCTGCTTTAGGACCTGAGAAATGGAGAGATGTTTGTTTCTTATGTTTGCCAGTAATGCTCCAGTTTATAATGATAATGTACTGATATATACTGTTTTCTTCAGAAATGCAGAAAGTAAACGTGGTGTAGATAAGAAAAGCACATTAGACAATATGGTACAGGCTACAACAGGTTGCAATAATAGAGCACAATAGCTTATAATACTGGTTTTTGCAGGTAACGATTTAGGAATAGATAAAAAAATAAAAATACAAATTAAAGGAAATTACAGACAGATATCGTTTCACAGATATAACACCTTGTCTTGGATGGACACAGAACTCACATTACACTGTGTCCAAGACAAACCTGCTGGACAATAACAGATGCCGGTGAATTTAGGCTTTACTTACCTGTATCTTTCTTGGTTTGAGTGTGGGAGTGTACCTGGGCATATAACAGGTTGTAGTCTAAAACAGAAGCCACATTTTGGGTTTTATTTGTACAACAGTTTTACAGTATATGAATGGATAGACCGATAGGCAGAATAAAGCTAAGTTAAATGCGTCATCCCCTCATGTTTATTTCAGGACTGCCTGCAGTAGTTTCAGACATTAAAATGCATAAATGGAAAATACAATTTACAAAAGTCTCAAAGCTTTAATGTACTGTATGTGTAGGATTTGCTAATTGCTGACTAGTGGTTGTATGAAAAGATTACACTGTGGCAGGCAGCACCCAATAAAAACTTCAGGTGAATCTGTTGTACTTGACTGTACCTGCAGCTGATGCCATCTTCACAGTCGAGTAAACAGCGCTCTCTTTTGGCTCGTTATTCCTCCCTGTTAGAAGATCACATGAATGTATTAAAAGACAATCAGCACAGCTGGCTTACAAAAGCATCTTAAAGTGCTCATATTATGCTCATTTTCAGGCTCATAATTGTGTTTATAGGTTGTACCAGAATAGGTTTACATGGTTTAATTTTCAAAAAACACCATATTTTTGTTGTACTACACATTGCTGCAGCTCCTCATTTCACCCTGTGTGTTGCGCTCTCTGTTTTAGCTACAGAGTGAGGCATCTCACTTCTATTCCATCTTTGTTGCGAGTCCAACTTGTGCAGTAGCTAGGTAAGGACTACTACCCAGCAGACATGGGGGACTGGAGTCACATGACTTGACTCGAGTTAGACTCGAGTCGCAAATTTTAGGACTTGAGACTTGCTTGATAAACATTCATAAAAGACTTGACTTGACTTTGACTTGATATTCATGACTTGAGACTTGACTTAGACTTGAGTCAAATGACTTGAAATGACTTGACTTTCTATTTAATAAATATATATTATTTTCCCTCTGATAATGAGGAGGAGTTAACTTTATGAGAGACCTGGCTATGGCTAGTAACTTAACATCATGGATCCCTCTGCACCGAAAATAATAAAGTTTGGCTATAAAGATTACACATCTGACCAGGCAAAGAAGAAACGAACGGCAGTTTGCAAGGTCTGCAGTACAAAAATTTCCGACGTCAACCACCACCACGTCGAATTTCATCAGACACTTCAAATCGGGAGAGATTCGGGATCCAGTCCCCATATTCAGCCGAACCACTATTTGGACGTTTGTGATGGATAGAACTCCCTTCAGTTTTGGGCCATGAATAAGCACACACTCCCCTCTTTGTTCAAGGTGGGGGTTAGAGTGAATACAACTAGACACACACACATACACAGACAACACAAACTGCACTCTCTTTCTCTTTCTCTCTCTCTCTCTCTCTCTCTCTCTCTCACACACACACACACACAAGTATGTGAACAAAGCTAGGCACACATACAGTACACACACAACACACTCTGCACTCACACACATGCACATACACACATTCACTCACCAATATTAATAACTTTTCACTCACTCTCTCAAACACGCACACATTCACTCACAAATACACTGACAAATATTAACATATACTATTCATTCCATGTGATAAATACACTCTGTCAATCTCTCCAAATTACACAAAGATGGCGGGATTCAGCTACTCTTAAAGAATATGTTTTTTTTCTTTAAGAGAAGGAAAAGTTAAAGGATGTGTTTCTGTCCCATAAAAGTGAGGTTTGTTTGAAGAATATTATTTGACTTAGAAACCATTATACTTGAATTGTTTGAATTAATTTCATGATTTGATGTCATGTCTGAGGCATACTGAACAAATATGCATGTTGATTTATTGTTGGCCTAATATCAGTTTTAGGCTGTGCGTGTATCTGTATCTGTAAATTTAAACTGTTGAGATGTGGCTTGGACACAATGTGTTTTGAATATTGAGAAAAATGCAAATAAAACTCAAGCAGTTCATAACCACTGTCTTTAGCTTGTTTAAAAATGTATGACTTGACTTGTGACTTGCTTGATTGTCACAAAAAATGACTTGAGACCTGAAGGTTAAGACTTGAGACTTACTTGTGACTTGCCCATGTGTGACTTACTCCCATCTCTGCTACCCAGTCAGAAGGAGAGCATGAGGGAGTGCCATGCTAGCAGCTAGGCGAGCATTATAACATGTGTTACGCACGTTTATCACGGAAGTAAAGGCTGGACTACAATAGAGCAGTTTGTGCACAGTGTTTTCTGTTGGAGATGGTAAGTCCCTTTGGGGTGGCTTTTTCACTTTGTAAACCCATTATGTGCACAAAAAATATATATAACACAATAAAGGAAAGGGGAAAAGCCAAAAAGCATAATACAAGCACTTTAACTCTTGCATGTAATTCTTAATACATAAAATAGAGCACTCACCCTTTTTAGCAATGTTTTTAAGCTCGACCACAGAATATGTGACATCCTTGGATTCATCTGAAATGTAGATGTTTTTTTATGTAAGGGATTGTCAATCAACCATGCAATCATCCTATTCTACAGTTGAATTTGTAACTCCTCCAAATTAAACAAAGTATTTACTGTACCATGTTCAGGTTCTTCAGGGCCTTTGATTGTTTCGTAGAGATAAGCATCACCTACAGAGCCGTGAAAATCAAGCTACGGTCATATTAATAACTTTAATCCCATTACATGAATTCCATAAACTAAACAACAGATCATCAGAAATGTAAATGATTGGCTTTGAGTAAATGATATATCATAAAATTAGGATGAGGATTAAGGCTGACCATGGAGAACAGAAGCATATTCCTTGTGTTGAGTTTCTTCCTGGTTTATCATGTGGTCTGTTGCAGGGCTCTGATTGGTGCTCTGAGACCTGGTGGGCCAGAAACATGGAAGTCAATCCAGTGGATTTAATAAGGAACATCTGATGTGCTGCTGATATGTTCAGAATGAGAGAAGAGAATGTTGTACCAACCTGCTGAAGCATGAATCTGTAAAAAAGATTTGCTGTTACATTGTTTTGTATTACATAATGTTGTATTGTTACTACAGGACAGGTAATTAGATCAGAATCAATCTAACGTCAGAAGGAAACCATCTCACCGTTTGACTTTCTGTAGCGATACAGAAACAGCAGCAGGAGAAGAATCAGTAAAACTCCACCAACCAGCCCAACAATCAACAGCACAAGAAATGGAGAGATTTCTTCAGGCCTGGACGCTGCTAAGATGAATATTGTATTAATAATTAATACTATATCATTTTAAAATATTTCTCAAATAGATTTCTCAAACAGAGGCAAGTTCACATCAAACATTAGAATAATAAATGATGACTTTCACAAATATAAACATACTTACACATAATAAATGCACAAATAAAAGATAACGTACACTCAAATACACTTGCATGAACCCCTGATCACATAGGCAAGGCAAGGCAGCTTTATTTATATAGCACATTTCAGCAACAGGGCAATTCAAAGTGCATTCAAAATAATAAACAAATTAAAAACATTAAAAGACAAGAATAAAATTGATAGTGCAGTATAAGAATAAAAGTTACAGTGCAGTATAAGAAATTAAAGTTAATAAAATAGATTATTTAAAGAAAAGCAACATCAAAAAGATAGGTCTTTAGCTTAGATTTAAAAGAACTGAGAGTTGCAGCGGACCTACAGGTTTCTGGGAGTTTGTTCCAGATATGTGGAGCATAAAAACTGAACGCTGCTTCCCCCTGTTTAGTTCTGACTCTGGGGACAACAAGTAGACCTGTCCCAGACGACCTGAGAGGTCTGGGTGGGTCATAGTGTAGTAGCAGATCAGAAATGTATTTTGGCCCTAAACCGTTAAGTGATTTATAAACCAGTAAAAGTATTTTGAAATCAATTCTTTGAGGCACTGGAAGCCAGTGTAGAGACTTCAGTACTGGAGTGATGTGATCCACTTTCTTGGTTTTAGTGAGGACTCGAGCAGCAGCGTTCTGAATCAGCTGCAGCTGTCTGATTGATTTTTTAGGGAGACCTGTAAAGACACCGTTACAGTAGTCAAGTCTACTGAAGATAAAAGCATGTACAAGTTTTTCCAGATCATGCTGAGACATAAGGCCTTTAACCCTTGATATATTTTTAAGGTGATAATAGGCTGATTTTTTAATTATGTTAATGTGGCTTTTAAAATTTAGGTCTGAGTCCATGACTACACCAAGATTTCTTGCTTTGTCTGTTGTTTTTAACATTGTCGTTTGAAGCTGAGCGCTGACTTTCAATCGTTCCTCTTTTGCTCCAAAAACAACCACCTCCGTTTTTTCTTCATTTAATTTAAGAAAGTTCTGGCACATCCAATCATTAATCTGTTCAATACACATATTTAATTGTTGTATTGGGCTATAGTTCCCTGGCGATAAGGTTATGTAAATTTGTGTGTCATCCGCATTACTATGGTAACTTATTTTGTTGTTTTCCATAATCTGAGCCAGTGGAAGCATGTAGATGTTGAACAGAAGAGGCCCCAGAACTGAGCCTTGGGGAACTCCGCACGTCATAATATACATACCATACCTTTCACTTCTAATCACGTTTGTATATTTGTGTTTCATTACTGAATATCCAAAAGTATAAAACAATTTCTCAAACTAATAGTTTTAATCAGTTGAAACTAAGCCGACTTCTTATTCAGTTATAACTTGTCTATCTCAGACTGTAACACAACTTACAAAAAAGAAACTTTAATCAAACTCACGTTTTACTGACATCCAACTCTCTTTTGACGTCTGACTCCACCGACCTGGTGACTTGTTTCCTTCACATTTATAAAAGCCTTCATCTGACTTTGACATTGCAGAGATAGTCAGCTCTCCTCTTGTATTATTCTGTATGAGTTTGTCATTTTTATAGAAATCCACATTATGAAGAACATTTTCTGTCTTCAACTTGCAGCTAAGAGTGACAGAATGTCCCTCAGCCACAGGAAGGACAGGGCTCACCAGGATAATATCACCAACTGTAAGAAGATCAAGGAGTAAGAGGTTTAGGTCAGAGAGATCAGCTGGTGCAGGGTGAACAAGCTGACATGCATGATGAGGATAAATAAAAAATTCTACAGTTGCATACAGATACTGAGCAAATTTCACGATATTTGAATGATGGAGAAGGTGACACTCTTTTACATAGTTAAAAATTACAGCTATATTGAATGTTGAATGTGTTCACACATGAACAAATGTTTTTGTTGGCAGCCAACGTGAATTTCGTGTCAGTGTACTACAGAATGGTCTACTGAAGAAACAAACGTGTTTATTCTGACTGCAGGTGTAGCGTAGGAGCCGAGCTAGAGCCAGATCGCTATTGTCATAAAGATGTTAGCGAGATATACAATCCAAATGATATTTTCTTGGATAATATTAAGAAATGACACTTGAAAGAACTAAAGCTGTTGAGCTTGTTTAATGGTTTGTTAAAAGAGAATAGTTAAGTTTAACTTATTTTGAAAATAAGTTTGATTGTTAATCACCTACACATTTCAAAACTATATTATTAAATACTTCCGAAACAAGAATCTTTTAAGTTAATTCAAACTCACACTGTATAGTGATGTTGACTGCATTGCTGATCTGTCCTGTTTCAGACTCACACCAGTACACTCCACTAATCCAGTAACGGTCTATGTTGCATGTGAATCCATTCATTGTCCCAAAGGAAGAACAAGGAGACACAGTGCTAGGTTCAGAAAACCTCTTCACTCTCCACTCAGTGGAGTTTCCCTCACAGCTCAGTGACAGAGACTCTTGGTAAAAGTGCTGTGATCTGTCAGGACTCACTGTGAGAGACGCTGCTGGATGAACATCTGAAAAACAGGAACGTATAAAAGTAAGATTAAGAAGACCATAATGAAGTCATTTGGTTTTATTGTGTATAATCATTTAAGTTGTTGGTGAATAATATCGAAGGATCAACACAGGTATATTTTCAGTTAAAAAGACCACTATGAAAACCTTTAGGTTTACTGTGGATTTAATCTTTTTCACTGTTTTTTCAAGTTTTTTCAAGTTTCTTTTCACAGCTGATGCTCCATAGGGTACCTTTATGTAAAGTAGTAATACCAAAATAGACAAATGCCCCATTACAACTAAATGCCCTCTATTTAAGGGTTTGGGGAAAAGAGAGAAGGAAACAAGCAAATGTGAAAAGAAGGAATTAAGAAAAGACAAATTAGGAAAGGAAAAATGAAGGAAGGAAGGGATGGATGGAAGGAAATAAGGAAAAAAACAGAAAGTATCTCAACCTTACACTACAGCGCATATTTAGGTAAAAGTTTATTTTCCAGATCTGGGCATTGTTGGCACATCATTAAATTAAACATGACATAAAAATATAAACTATCATAATGAACACTTGTGGTATCTAATACAAATATAATGTATTAGCCTTACAAGATGAGGTCATGGATTTCCAAAGTCAGAGGATTTTAACGAATGTCAGTATGAAAAGGGGGGTCAGGAGATTCACTCGTTAAAATTCAGTTCAGCAGAAGAATCAGCAACAACAACATTCTGTTTTAGAGACCTTTGACCTGATGCTGGAGTGAAGGAAAAAATCACCACAATAAGTACATTACTTTAATTATGCAAGAATGGAAAAGGTCAACCTAACCTACCTCCAGACCAGACAAACTTTGATTCACTGTAATAAGTGTAAAACACTGGATCTCCTCTTGCAGCTCTGCACACATATCCTGCTGTGTGTGTCTGTCCATCAACGATGTAGGAATCCTGTTCAGTCCCGTTGGTGCTGCCAGGTAGCAGATCATAGCTGTAGGAGATGTCTGACAGTCTGGGAACAGCCTTATACCAGTAGAACCTCCATCCTGCAGATGGATCTTTAACACTGCAGCTCAGAGTTACTGAGGCTCCAGGACTCAGCCATGATGGAGACACAGTGAGGACAGGCTGAGGTTTATCTGTTGGAAAGAGATTTCACAGAATGAAAACATGTTATGATAGTGGATCAAAAGCATCCGGTAAATACAAACTTGAATATTTACTAAAAACATGTGAACCAAAACAACCTGAACATGAATTATTTAATATTCACTTTTGAATAAATGTGATGTCACTTACTGTTTGATACTGTCAATGTAATGGGATCACTCCACTCTGTTGAAGACTGCTGTGCACTTTTCATTCTGCCCTTACAGCTGTAGTTCCCACTGTGGGATGCATCAACAGGTCTAATATGGTGTTTATTTTGATTTGAAAGTTTTATTGAGCTGGTTGTTGTCCATTCATACTCCCACTCAGAGTCTCCTTCATCTGTGATCTCACATCTGAGAGTGATCTTCTCTCCTCTGTATATTTCAGACCAGTTTGGTTTCAGAGTCACAAAAGCCTTGTTTGCAACTGTTTGTTGTCAAGAAATTCCAGTAAGGATAACAAAAAGACAAAACATATAATCTACATCAAAACATAATTTATTATAATCAATCAATCATTTTGAATAAAAATAGTTTTTTAATTCAGTTGAAAAAAGACTGACACCACACTCACGTTTTTTGTTGACAGTGATTGAATAACTGTACTCTGTGTAGTAAACAGGCTCTCCTCTTCCTCCTCTGCACCAGTAGACTCCTCCTACTGAGACACTGATTTGTCTATTTGAGAGGAAGACAACATCTAGTGTGGTCAGGGGTTCAGAGGTTTTCTCTTCTCTGTACCAGATGTATTTCCAACCAGACGATGATGATGATGATGATGATGATGATGATGATGATGATGATGATGATGTGTTCACAGAGCAGGTCAGGATCACACTGCCCCCTACTGGAATGTCTCTGTTAACAGCAGTCAGTTCGGCCCGGGGTTTGTATGCTGTTTGAAGTTAGAACAAAGAAATAAAAATAGTTATTATTGTCTCTTTTTAGCCCTTGGATTATGTGCCGTTCAGTTTAGAACAAAGACAAAACAAGTTCTTTACTTTTCCTTTGAATAAACTCAATCAAAATACCTTGATGAAATTAATTAATTATCAAGAATAAATAGTTAATTTCACCCATTCTTGGAGATGAAATGGCAAGGCCAAAACAAATATTAATTAACTCCTTAATTTTTTTTCATTTTAATCAGTAAAGAAGTACATTTCAATGCTAATGTGCACTTATCGGTTGCTCCTCTTGAGCTGTTTTTGCACACACAAAAAGTTGTGATGAGGAGCCAGTTGAACAATTGAACAATTGTATTTTTCATTTTTTGGAAGACAACTGTAAAACTAATACCGTAGTATCTATGTATCTATCATCTGTACCCACTTATCCTTTGCAGGGTCACGGGGAGCTGAAGCTGATCCTAGCTCATATTGGGGGAGAGGAAGGGTAGACCCTGGACAGGGAGCCAGTCTATCACAGGGTTAACACATAACATAGACTACTATTCACACCAACAGGCAATGTAGACCAGCCAATTAGGTGACTAATCATAATTAACCTAACTACCAATTAACCTAACCTGCAAGTTAACTAGGTTCACACCCAGAACTTTCTTCCTGTGCTGGAGCAGTGTTAAACTGCACCATCATCACACCACGTTAGTTACTTGATTTTCTTTCTTCATTCCTCTACATTTCTCTGTTAATAAAAAAAAACTATTAGAATGTCTTACTGCGTGGCCTGAAGAGAGATACATAACTGTTGAAGACAAAGGTGTTGGAAAACATGTTTAACATGTATGAAAGATGATCCAACTTACACAAGACTTCCAATGTGATGGCTTCACTCCACTCTGTTGAGGTATAGGTGTCTCTTCTACCAATACAACAGTATTGTCCACTGTGGGACAATACTGTTGCACTGATTATAATGTATGCATTGTCTGTTGGACGTGTTTTTGAGCTGGGTCTTGTCCATTCATATGTCCACTCAGTGTGTCCACCTCCCTGGATCTCACATCTGAGAGTGATCTTCTCTCCACTGTATATTTCAGACCAGTTTGGTTGCAGAGACACAACAGCCCTGCCTGCAACTGTTGATGTTCAAAAATTTTCAGTAAGGATAAAATACTGACACAACATAAAATCTACATCAAAACATAATGTCTTTAGCCTTTTCATCAATCAATAATTATGAATACAAAATTATTTTTTAATTCTGTAGACAGATTCCAAACTCACTCCTTTTGTTAACATTAATTGGATCACTGTAGTGTGTGTAGTAAACAGGCTTTCCTCTTCCTCCTATGCACCTGTAGACTCCTCCTACTGAGACACGGATTGTTTCATTTGAGAGAAGAACATCTTGTGAGGTCAGAGGTTCAGAGTTTTTCTCTCCTCTGTACCAGAAGTATTTCCAACCAGATGATGATGATGATGATGAAGATGATGTTGATGATGCTGTGATCACAGAGCAGGTCAGGATCATACTGCCCCCTAATGGAATGTCTCTGTTGTCAGCACTCAGTTCAGCCCGGGGTTTGTTTGCTGTTTCAAGTTAGAACAAAGAAATAAAAATGATTATGATGATGATGAAGATGATGATGATGATGATGATGATGATGATGATGATGATGATGATGATGATGATGGGTTCACAGAGTAGGTCAGGGTCACACTGCCCCCTACTGAAACGTCTTTGCTCAGTTGGGCCTTTGGTTAGGTTTCATTTAGAATAAAGACATAAAGTAGTAATTATTGTCCCTGTGACTTAGTCCAGTTTGAAAGATAATTCAAAACTCAAATTCCTTGGTGGTGCTACAACTAATTGTAGGAAATAATACAGAAAATATTTAATCTTTTTTTTTTCCCTTTGTTAAGTTTTCAGTGTCTCTACGATAATGCAGAGAAATCATCACTTTGCTTCACTCTTGGAATGCCTGCCTTAGTATAAAAACTACTTACGTTCCAGTTTCAGTTTTATTGGTTCGGATTCTTCGTCCTCAAATTTACACATGTAAGAGCTCCCATCTGATTTTACTTGAACTGTGTTTTTTGATATTATCAGTGACTGATGGTTCGTGTCTATTTGAATAGGTGATCCGTCTTTGTAGAAGACAGCATTCTTCTCCTCTGTCTGAGTACGATGTCTACAGTGCAGAGTCACTGATTCTCCTTCAAACAAAGTGAATGCAGGAGTTTCCAGGATCACATCTTTGTCTTTAACAAAGGTCATACCTTGTTTTACTAAATGAGCTCAATTAAATTAACATATAGTATTATCATTACATGATGTGAACAGCTGACCCCTGTCCATCTTTCTTCTTATTTTAGTTCTCATGATTATGTGATCATTGGTCATTTACACAAAGTACATGATTACACAGTTACACAGCTTCATATACAGCATCAGTGGTCAAACTTTTAAGGTCTCTTAATCTTAAACTAGTTTTTACACTAGATTAACAACATTTATACATTATATATTAGCACTTTGCCAAACAGGGTAATTATATCAACAAGGCTCTTAATAAATAAGTCATAAAGTTGGTCATGGTGGTAAAACTTACCTGATACAGTTAGAGAGACTTTATTACTTTCTTTTCTAAAAGGTGACGAGATTTTGTGATCACCAAAGCACTGGTATACACCACTGTCACTTGTAACTAGTTGTTGTAATATATAGTTCTTGGAGCGGATAAATTCTTGACCATCCTTCCAGATTAAGTAATACCAGTCGGTGTCTTCTCCTTCTCTCATGTCACATATGAAGGTAACAGACTCTCCGGTAAATAAAGTGGACCAGTTTGGTTCAATGGTCAACACAGCATCTAGAAACCAACACAAGATACAGAGTAAAACACGTTTTCTTTGTATTCAATGTATTTATCATACACTGACAAAACAGAACACAGAAAGAGGATGTGGTGAAAAGTGATGCAGTTGGTGATTTGTCATGAGTGAATATATCAAAATAAATCAAATTATACAATTACCTTGAGCATGTCCACAGTAGAGGAGCGCTAAAATAAAGTTTGAAATCTCATCAGACATCAAACTGACAGAAACTATCAAATACATAATAACCTCAGGCATTTAAAAAGTGTTATCAATGGTAACTATGATTTAAACAGAGAAAGTCACTGATGTACTCACAGAAAACCCCCAGCACACAGAGCACAGTGTGTCTCATGTTCACATCCAGCACCGAGATTCTGTTACTCTGCTTCTGCTTGGTGTAAAGAGAAAGCTGTCAACTGTAGCTTATGAAGAAAAATCAGGAACTATGGAGAAACAGAATATGCATTACATTTGAATCTTTGATCGGAATGTTCTCTAACTTCTTCTTCTGAGTTCACGGTCTGTACTTCCTTCCCTTTCAAACGAAGATTGCACAGCTAGTCTGATTTGATATTTTTTGTGCATATATAAGACATAAGACTATTGAATTGATTTCATCTCATAACGGAGAGATAGACGTTTCAATTTCCTTCCTGATATAGCTATTATCAACCTGTAGGCAACTACTGCTGCATAAAATGTTAAAGTCAAGAGTTTTCTTCTAGAATAAACGGCACACCAGCATGCAGTTTTAAAGGAAGAGAAAAAAAGGCAGATGTCATACTCATTTAGTAATTCATAGGCTTTCTCACTCAGTTGGGGGATATGTTGAAATGCAGTTCCACTGTAGAAAGAGAAGTACCACTCCAACACAGAAGTTTAACATGTCCTCACTTTATGATGAAATTTAAGTTCCAAATATCGTTATAACCACAGGAAGCGACTTGGCTTGAGCAAAACAGAACTAGTCTAGACTAGAAATATTTTCTGAAAATCAACACCAAGTCCACTTCAGGGCTTCTGCCAAGCTTGGTAGTGTCAGAAGAATACTGTTGGATTTGCTTCACCAGTTTGGCTGTCCACTCAAATAAGCAATTAAAAACACAACTGACACATTACTGCATAACTAATTTTATTGATGCATACAAATGCTAAAAAAGGACTTTAAAGCCAATCTGTTTGGGTAAAGTAAAATACATAGAGTAACTATCAATACATTATTTAGACAGAGGAAACATATACAAGTAACAGCAGGTTATTGCATCTAAAGTAATGATTGATGACCATCCTGGATCTTTCTTAACACTGAAAAGATGCAAATTTTAAAGCAGCTAGTTACTAAAGCTAAAATATACTGAATCACTCTATTCTATTGGAGCTGTTTTTTGGAATAGCTTTCCTACAGAAACCTTAAAAAACTAATTACAAAATGACTGTAAAAATGAAAGATATTAATGCAGTGCATTCAAATTAATTGAAAACATGTCTCAGTAGTCATGTGTTGAGAGATATTAAATGCACATTATGGAATTCTTTCATACCATCAAGTTAACTATACATGAGCATATCTGATATTTTGGATAGCAGGGCTGCCCACAATAATTTTTATAAAAGAAGCTGTTAACTGTTAACTGTCGATACACCTCTCCTTACAGACCTGGAAGCAAACAAAAACACAAACAACGACATATTGTTATTCAAGTTCATGTAAGGATGCTAATAAATAATCCTTAAAGTATGCACATCATATGGCCGCATTATTACCAAGAGCTGTTGGTGGTTTATGTAACTTCAGAATAAACTGTTTCATCAGTTGCTGAAGGAGTTGATTTCCCTACAAATGGAGAGGTGTTCAGTTTAAAACAATTGCCAAAAAAGTGTAATAATAAATAATGATAATATACTGAACTGTCAGGTACAACGTCTCCACTAATACCAAGAATGAATGTAATGCAGTACTCAAACTGGCCACATAGATAATTATAGAGCTTTTACACAATTTAATAATGTATGCAAACTGTTCGTGAGAAATACATACCAAAAGTAAAATAAACATCCATTACTAAAACAGACACTTAAGCAAAGAATAAAAACAAAAAATTACAAACAACTATTATTTTAGAAATATTGAACACATTACATACTGTACATTGCAAGACCAACATGTTGGACAATAACAACTGAAGGTGAATGCAGACTCTTCCTACCTTTCTTCTTCTTGACTTTAGCTTTATTGCGGTAGTTGACTTGGGCGTACATGAGATTGTCCTCTAAAACAGAAACCAGATCTCAGGATTTATTGCTCAGCAGAAATATACTGTACAGCTGGATGTCATCCATCCATGAACGGAGTGACAGGTAGAATGAAAATAAAAGAAATGTGGGATGCCTGTGTTAACCCTAACTGTACAGTAGCATCAGATATAAGAATTTAAATCCTAATACACACAAATGTGTTGTTGTCACCACACTAACATCTCAACTAATGCCTCTTTTGTTTGTTCTTTAAGAGTTCGGTTTGGGTCAGAATCCTTTGATGCTGTTATTCAGTAAAGCCAAATGAAACAATGTAATATTGTGCGATACCAATAAACTAAATATGCAACCGTAATTTTAGAGAAGGGACACATTGGCAGCAAACATTTTACAGCACATATTCGAAGACGAAATAATCATGTCAGTGATGAGACTGTTTTTGAATATAACGAACTATAATGGTGCCATTTCATTTGTGTAAGACAAAATGGAGAGGGTGGAGGGATATTTCCACATACAATCTATTTAATATGCATCAGAATGTTTAGAGAGTAAAACAATAAAAAAAGAACAATTCAGTTCATACCATGTCTGTGGGATAGAAACATATTATGAAGAAATGACACAACAGATATAACATCCCATACTGTATATGAAAAACACAAACTAAGAAATACCAAAAGTCTAAAAAGGCCCTAGATGATGTATTTGACCATTTAAAACTCTGGTGACGCCTAGTGGTAGTATGTAACTGCTGACTCATCATTACCTACAGCATGGTGTAATGATACGACACTTTTCAATACAAACTTTGAGCATGACTGTACCTGCTGTTCCTATATTCACATCAGAGTACACACAGCTCTCCTCTGGGTTATGTTGCTTCCCTGTTAAGAAGATCAGATGAATCCATAAAATTATTTAAAAACACTTCAGGCCTAAACATTGCTTAACTGTTTTGTATCCATTGTATGAATTTGAAGTACTCACCCTTTCCAATGTTTTTTAATTCAAGCAAAGAATACATGACATCCTGGGATTCAGCTGCAACTGAAATATACATATTCTTTAGTTACAGGATTTTATATAAATCACTCTTAATCAGTCCCCTTAAATCATGCAGTTGTTGCATGTTTGTCAAGGAAAACAAGAATAGAACAATATGAAGTTTGAAGACTTGTGATAGCTGGACATCCTGACTTATTTTAAAGAAATGTTTGAAGTGGATATCAATTGCTGCACTGGCAGCCAAATCTGCCACTGTTTTAAGCTAAAGAAAATGTATATTTAAAATGTTTGTTTTTTTGATAGGGCATTTTTGCATAGTAAATTGCATATACTGTACCATTTGTATTGTCTTCAGAGCATTTGATAGTTTCATAGAGACAAGCATCACCTACAGAGCCGTGGAAATCAAGTCAAGGTCAAGTTAACCATTTGAATCACATGGTACTCATTAAAAGTCCTTTGATTATTTAATTGTATATTTAAAAGGTGTCAAAATGTGTGCTTACCATGGAGATGAGTGGAATATTCATTACGTTGATCCTCATTCTGGTTGACCGTGTCACTAGTGGCGGAGCCCCGATTGGTGCTCTCGGTCTGGATCGGCCTACAACATGTAGCAAATACATTTAAAAAAGGAACATGGAATGTATTTGCTGCCGTGTTTAAAATAAGAGGGTGTTGTACCAACCTGTTAAAGCATGAATCTGTGAAAAAGACATTTGTCAATATGTGGTTTACATGGTAAGTTGTTATACAGCCATTATATGTCATGAGATCAGAATACATCTGTGTATTTGAATAATTAAAGCTTAAAACATCTAATAGAAGAAAAAGGTCTCACCTTTGGACAGTCTGAAGCGACACAATAGAAGCAGAAGAATAACAAGTATGATTCCACAAACCAGCCCAATAATCAACAGCACAGGAAATGAAGAGCTTTCAGGCCTGGACACTGCTATAAAAAAGAATAACTGTTAATATACTTTTAAACAAACATGACATACACTTACAAATGCAGAGGTATAAACATGAACGTACACACACAAAAAATTCTTTCTTAGACAGAAACATGGTTTGCATAAAAGAAAAGCAGCATTTGTTTTCTTCCTCACCTTTAACTGACATCCAGCTCTGTGTGGACACTGTTCCTGAGTGTCGACACTTGTAGAGGCCTTCATCTGACTTCGACACTGCAGAGATATTTAGCTCCCTTCTGGTGTCATTTTGAATGACTTCACCATTTCGATAGAAAAAAACTTTCGAGGAACTAATTTGTCCTCTCGATTTGCAGCTAAGAGTAACAAAATCTCCCTCAGTCACAGGACGGACAGGGCTCACCAGGATAATATCTTCATCTGTAAAACAGTCACAAAGAATATGAGTTTTCAGTCAGAGATCAGCTGCTGCACAACTTCAGGATGAGTGGATGTAGAATGATGAGAATGGATAACACATTGTTTTTATTTTTCTAACACTTATATATATTGTATATTTTACAGAGTGATTATAAAATGTGATGTTTTATCTCGTGTACATACAAGTTATGTGTCTAATAGTAGCACAACTAGGAGCACAACATCTATTGCTTTTAAACTGCAGCCGGGATATATACAACTGTGTGGCATCTTGTCCTATCGCCTCACGCTGCAGTAGCTGCTTCTGCTGTTCACTCGCTTCTTGATTCTTCTTCACCAGTAGTCTCTTCCGGCAATAGATGTTGTGCTCTGTGCGTGATCTTGCGGGATCTTGCGTGATAGCGCAGTAGCAACCAAGAGGAGTATCCATCAGGCAAGTGTTATTTAAATATACTTCTGGTGTAGTTACAAACTTTCTAATCCCTTCTTTTATAAGTACAAAAACTATTTGTCCTACTATAGAAGTTTGGTATCATTCCGGGCATTATTAGTGGGGTAATTTACGAGATACAAACGTGGCTCCATTAGCGCCTGCACTAAGCTAACCAGATGACAACGCTAACTTGACCAACATTATAACAAGGGGATAAAAGCTTATGGGGGGTTGTTTGGCTCGAGGTCAAGGTGCAAAGCAGCCTAGGGTGAAATTACTCCAAACCATCACTTTAACCTTTTACCAAATTAACAACAGGTGTCTAAAGGTACTATCAACTACACAGTACTTTTATGGGGATCCTTGGCATAAAAACTAAGTAAAGTACAGATCACCAATAAACCTACACAAATGTACTGTATAGCCTACTACATTCAGTCGTCATCATCATCATCATCATCATCATAAGATGATGGAATGTTGTTCAGGCTAAACAAAGGAGATATATGACTGTGCTTTATTTGGAATGAGTTTCATACTAAACTGTTCATTTTGAAAATAATTATATTTGGTGGATGGAATTTTACTGTTGTGCAGAGCATCTGATTCCCTAAATGGCTGCATAATATTTTATTACTGTGTAACGACAATATAATGACATTAATATTGAGCTTTTTGAGTGGATGGTTAAAGAAAACATAACATAACAAAATACTTCTTATTTATGATCTTTTCTTTCTGTCAAATGTGTTGGTGTAACTTGTTTTGTTTACAAAGGTGCTGCTAAATGTTGATGGTACTTCCTAATGGTCGAGACTAACACTGAATTATATTAAAACAGGCTAAACCATACATACTTAGTTAAATCTACAAACCATAGAAACAAATATTCTGGTTAATGTTAGTCAGCTACAGTTACTTTAGATACCATGTAGCAGAGTAATGGGCCACACTAAATGTCAGTGTACCGTACTTTTCTATGTTGAATACAACCTAATTGTAAAATTATACTGTATGTTGAAACACATAATGGCAATTTTATTATATATGGAATTTTCTTTTATATTATTTATAAAAGAACAAAGAACATGTAATAAACCCATACTCTGTATAGTGATGTTGACTGCGTTGCTGAACTCTCCTGATCCAGACTCACACCAGAACACTGCAGCACTGGGTCTGGTATGTTTTATGTTACATGTAGATCTGGTCATTGTCCCCCAGCTGGAGCAGTATGACCCGTAGCTGTTCTCAGGAAGACTCTTCACTCTCCACTCAGTAGAGTTTCCCTCACAGCTCAGTGACACAGACTCAGAGGTGAAGTGTTGCACTCTGTCAGGACTCACTGTGAGAGATGCTGACAAATCAAACTCTGAAAAACAAAACCGGCAAAGTGATTTTAAGATTAAAAATGCCACAATGCAAATATTAATTTGCTTAATTGTTTTGCAGAGGATTAATGCTAACATTGCAACAAGGTACAATGTTTTAGCAAAACCATGATATCTCTCTTGAAAACGTTTTACCATTTAAGTGAATGATACTGTAGATAACCAAGTGAATACAGGAGCTGTTGGCTCAAAGATGGAGGTAAAGGTAGGTCGTTTTTTACTCTACAAAGATACAGGGAGTGAGTATTTCATATTCATATGTGCTGCATTGTCTCTCTCAGTGGTTTCCTTTGCCTGAATTTGTTTTTTTTTTAGAAAAGTTGTGTCTGTCTGTACACCTACCTGACCACTGACCAGGGGTCTTCTAATTATTGATGTCCTGACTGTTGTAGGAGGTAAACACTATACGTATCACCAGTAAAATGAGTTAAACTAGCTGAAGTAAATGTACTCATTGCAAAGAGAAAAGTTTCAGCAAACATCTAATCACTCTCTGGTGACTTATAACTGTCTGACTGATGTTTTAATGCTATCAGGTGAATTGAAAAAGGAAAAAGGTTAAAGACAGAAGACGTTTTCCAGTCCTGTATATAAATCACCTATTAAGGTGGAAAGCAGAAAGTTTGGCTCATAAGGTCACCGCAGTTAATTAAGGTCTTCAATTGGGAGAGCATGGATAAGATAACTAATTATTTTATAACATAGGCATCATTTTTCAAGATACTGTAGAAACATTTATGACCCAAGGTGAGAAGAACAGACAGAAACTAACCTACCTCCAGACCAGACAAACTTCAGTCCACTGTAATAAGTGTAAAACACTGGATCTCCTCTTGCAGCTCTGCACACATATCCTGCTGTGTGTGTCTGTCCATCAACGATGTAGGAATCCTGTTCAGTCCCGTTGGTGCTGCCAGGTAGCAGATCATAGCTGTAGGAGATGTCTGACAGTCTGGGAACAGCCTTATACCAGTAGAACCTCCATCCTGCAGATGGATCTTTAACACTGCAGCTCAGAGTTACTGAGGCTCCAGGACTCAGCCATGATGGAGACACAGTGAGGACAGGCTCTGTTGGAAAGAGATTTCACAGAATGAAAACATGTTATGATAGTGGATCAAAAGCATCCTTTGAAATCTGTAAATACAAACTTGAATATTTACTAAAAACATGAACCAAAACAACCTGAACATGAATAATTTAATATTCACTTTTAAATATATGTGATGTCACTTACCGTTTGATACTGTCAATGTAATGGGATCACTCCACTCTGTTGAAGACTGCTGTGCACTTTTCATTCTGCCCTTACAGCTGTAGGTCCCACTGTGGGATGCATCAACAGGTCTAATATGGTGTTCATTTTGATTTGAAGGTTTTTTTGAGCTGGTTGTTCTCCATTCATACTGCCACTCAGAGTCTCCTTCATCTGTGATCTCACATCTGAGAGTGATCTTCTCTCCTCTGTATATTTCAGACCAGTTTGGTTTCAGAGACACAACAGCCTTGTTTGCAACTGTTCATGGTCATGAAATTCCAGTAAGGATTAAAAAAAATCATTAAATCTACACCAAAACATAATTTACTTTAATCAATCAATTATTAATTCAAAATAGCTTTTTACTTCAGTTGAAAAAAGACTGATGCCAAACTCACGTTTTTTGTTGACAGTGATTGAATAACTGTACTCTGTGTAGTAAACAGGCTCTCCTCTTCCTCCTCTGCACCAGTAGACTCCTCCTACTGAGACACTGATTCGTCTATTTGAGAGGAAGACAACATCTTGTGAGGTCAGGGGTTGAGAGGTTTTCTCGTCTCTGTACCAGAAGTATCTCCAACCAGATGATGAAGATGAAGATGATGATGATGATGATGATGATGATGATGATGATGCTGCTGTGATCACAGAGCAGGTCAGGGTCACGCTGCCCCCTACTGGAATGTCTCTGTTAACAGCAGTTAGTTTGGCCCGGGGTTTGTATGCTGTTTGAAGTTAGAACAAAGAAATAAAAATAGTTATTATTGTCTCTTTTTAGCCCTTGGATTATGTGCCGTTCAGTTTAGAACAAAGACAAAACAAGTTCTTTACTTTTCCTGTGAATAAACTCAATCAAAATAACTTGATGAAAATGAATAAATTATTAAGAATAAATAATGAATTTCACCCATTCTTGGAGGTGAAATACAAACTATAGCAAGGCCAAAGAAAATATTAATTAACTCAATATTTTTTTCATTTTAATTAGTAAAGAAGTACATTTTGAATGCTATTGTGCATTTATTGGTCGCTCCTCTTGAGCTGTTTTTGCACACATAAAAAGTTGAACAGTTTCACTGTGGATTTTCATTTTTTGGAAGAAACTGTAAAAACTAATACCGTAGTATCTATGTATCTATCATCTGTACCCACTTATCCTTTGCAGGGTCACAGGGAGCTGAAGCTGATCCTAGCTCATATTGGGGGAGAGGAAGGGTAGACCCTGGACAGGGAGCCAGTCTATCACAGGGTTAACACATAACACAGACTACTATTCACACCAACAGGCAATGTAGACCAGCCAATCAGGTGATCTTAATTAACCTAACTAACAATTAACCTAACCTGCAAGTTAACTAGGTTCACACCCAGAACTTTCTTCCTGTGCTGGAGCAGTGTTAAACTGCACCATCATCACACCCTGTTAGTTACTTGATTTTCTTTCTTCATTCCTCTACATTTCTGTTAATTACTATTTCAACAGCTGTAATACTCTACCAAAGAGAGATACATAAATGTTGAAGCAATAGGTGTTGGAAAACATTGTTAACATGTATGAAAGATGGTCCAACTTACACAAGACTTTCAATGTGATGGCTTCACTCCACTCTGTTGAGGTATAGGTGTCTCTTCTACCCAGACAATGGTATTGTCCACTGTGGGACTCAGTAGCACTGATAATAATGTATCTATTGTCTGTTGGAAATGTGTTTGAGCTGGGTGTTGTCCATCCATATGTCCACTTAGTGTGTCCACCTCCCTGGATCTCACATCTGAGAGTGATCTTCTCTCCTCTGTATAATTCAGACCAGTTTGGTTGCAGAGTCACAACAGCCCTGTCTGCAACTGTTCATGTTCAAGAATTTTCAGTAAGGATAAAATACTGACAAGACATTGAAACTACATCAAAACATAATGTATTTAGCCTTTTCATCAATCAATAATTATGAATACAAAATCATTTTTTAATTCTGAAGACAAATTCCAAACTCACTCCTTTTGTTGACAGTGATTGAATGACTGTATTCTGTGTAGTAAACAGGCTCTCCTCTTCCTCCTCTGCACCAGTAGACTCCTCCTACTGAGACACTGATTTGTCCAGTTGAGGGAAAGACAGCATCTTTTGTGGTCAGGGGTTCAGAGGTTTTCTCTCCTCTGTACCAGAAGTATTTCCAACCAGATGATGATGATGATGATGATGATGAAGATGATGATGATGATGATGATGGGTTCACAGAGCAGGTCAGGGTCACACTGCCCCCTACTGGAATGTCTCTGTTAACAGCAGTCAGTTTGGCCCGGGGTTTGTATGCTGTTTGAAGTTAGAACAAAGAAATAAAAATAGTTATTATTGTCTCTTTTTAGCCCTTGGATTATGTGCCGTTCAGTTTAGAACAAAGACAAAACAAGTTCTTTACTTTTCCTGTGAATAAACCCAATCAAAATAACTTGATGAAAATAAATACATTATTAAGAAAAATTAATGAATTCCACTCATTCTTGGAAGTGAAATACTAACTACAGAAAGGCCAAAGAAAATATTAATTAACTCCTTAATTTTTTATTTTAATTAGTAAATAAGTACATTTCGAGTGCTACTGTGCATTTATTGGTCGCTCCTCTTGAGCTGTTTTTGCACACACAAAGTTGAACAGTTTCACTGTGGATTTTCATTTTTTGGAAGACAACTGTAAAAACTAATACCGTAGTATCTATGTATCTATCATCTGTACCCACTTATCCTTTGCAGGGTCACAGGGAGCTGAAGCTGATCCTAGCTCATATTGGGGGAGAGCAAGGGTAGACCCTGGACAGGGAGCCAGTCTATCACAGGGTTAACACATAACACAGACTACTATTCACACCAACAGGCAATGTAGACCAGCCAATTAGGTGACTAATCATAATTAACCTAACTACCAATTAACCTAACCTGCAAGTTAACTAGGTTCACACCCAGAACTTTCTTCCTGTGCTGGAGCAGTGTTAAACTGCACCATCATTACACCCTGTTCGTTATTTGATTTTCTTTCTTCATTCCTCTACATTTCTCTGTTAATAAAAAAAAACTATTAGAATTCCTTACTGCGTGGCCTGAAGAGAGATACATAACTGTTGAAGAAAAAGGTGTTGGAAAACATTTTTAACAACTTACACAAGACTTTCAATGTGATGGCTTCACTCCACTCTGTTGAGGTATAGGTGTCTCTTCTACCCAGACAACGGTATTGTCCACTGTGGGACTCAGTAGCACTGATAATAGTGTACGTCTTGTCTGTTGGAAATGTGTTTGAGCTGGTTGTTGTCCATCCATATGTCCACTTAGTGTCTCCACCTCCCTGGATCTCACATCTGAGAGTGATCTTCTCACCGCTGAATATCTGAGGCCAGTATGGTTGAACGGTCACAACAGCTTTGTTGGGAACTGTTCACATTAAAATAAAGTTAGGATACAACAGGATTAACAACTAAACAGATTTTTTTTTTTACTCCACTACAATCTTCATGATACTTATGTGAATGCATGTTGTTCTATTCTGCAGCAAAACAATTATACAGTAATCCTACAAATTGTTTAAAATAAACTACTCAAAGCCCACTAAAGTGCCAAGCAGTGTTAATACTAGCAGCTACTCAGGGCATTAAAGAGCTTACAGAGACTCACAACAGTCTCCTAAAGTACTGCAATACTAGTAACCTTCTACAAGATACATGTAGTACAGGGACTAGACAGTTTGGCTGCAGCAATTTTGATAATCCCCTGTAGTAAGTCTTGTGTCTAGTTTATGTACGATGTAAGGTGGTTACTGTAAGTTAAAAAAAAAATGGTTTCACTAAAAGGTTTATGAACAATGGTTTATTTAATGTTTGTTTTTTTTAAATTCAACGATTTAAAGTTCATTCAATTTGAAATCTCAAAACAGGATGCATTTTGGCATAAATAACATTTATGTTTGCCTTCCAGAACAATTTGTCATCAATAACCCTGTAAGTCTAGAGACGTTTCAACAATCTTTCCACTGATTGTGCATTAACAGCTAACTTAACTATATGTTCATAACTATGATCTTATGGACGCCTTAAAAAAGTGAATTGTTACCAGATAAAAAATGAACTGGTAGAGGAAAGATGTTGTTTTGGCATCATTGACTAACTTTTAACTACTGTAAAACATTTAGCAGAATAATGTTTAATGTCAAGGGGAAAATTGCACAAATACTGTGTTCAGCTGTCATGTGTTTTACCTGATTCCAGATATTTATAAATAAAACTCAACAGACTAAAGGCAGCATCCTAAACTCCTTTACTGTGTCTGTACACAAACTAAAGATCAAACAAATAGTTAATTGTTGCCATGACAACGGATATAATACCTTCTTTAAACTTTTTGTTAGAGAAGTAAGGCAGTGGGCCCAGATCATTTATTCATTAGGGTTCTTCTTTTTCTCATAGCAGTTGCTTTCCTCCTGATCTATTGCACTGTTTAAGAACATAAAGAATGTATGAATGGTTTTATTTAGGAGCAGATCACTAAACTCACCAGTTTCCTTAATGGTGACTTCATCACTTATAGGTGTGAAGACATCTCCTTCCCTGCTCCACCCTCTGCAGGTGTATTTGCCTCCATGTGATATGTCTACTTCATTTTTATCCTTTTCAGGCCACGCAGAAGGTTTTTCAGGAGTGTCTGAAGTACGTCTGAATTCATATTCCATGCCAGCAGGATCCTCCACAGAGCAGGTCAGGGTCACACGGCCTCCCACTGGGATGATTGTCTCTTCTGCTCTCAGGTTGACATTACGTCTACGTTCTGTTTAGTTTAGAAAAACAGTAAAACAAGAAAATTACTACAATGGACATGCCAACAAAAATGTATTTACATTTTAACATAACCCTGTGGACACTTCTGTTTCACATGGTGTGTTACTTCTTTTGTTTGCACTTTTATACACATAACCAAACCCCAGACACTTTCTACATGTCTGCAGCCTCCCAACCCCCTCGAGAGTGGTCCCAGAGAGAGCTTAACTCACTGCAGCTTAAGGAAACACATTAACATAGACAGGACATCAGCAAGTTAAGAAACATTTTCAACAGTTTGACAACACGTTCATGGCTGCAAGTTCAGAAATCACAAGAAAATTGAGAAAAGTCGCACACAACAAAATTAGGTCCAAAAACTATTTTCTAGGAGACACACAAGTAGTCAGTAAATGGGAAAGGCTGATGCTAGGTGTAGCCAATATCTCCAGTAATGAACTCATGCAATCACAATGTGAAATCTGAAATTAGCTTGATTTCCAGTTAAATTACAAGTAGTCAAGTCATTCATTAGCGTTCCATCTCTCCCTGCAGACCTCCATAGTGTTGTGTACAACTTGCAGCCTTTCTCTGTTTGCTTGTGTTTTCTTTATTTACAATCAGTGGTGTTTCTAAATTTGCTTGAGTTTCATGTATTTGCAGCATTTTCAGTAGTGTCAGTATTTCTCTCGGCCACCGGTTAGGTGAAGGCAGAGAAAAGATTAAATTGATGTTCAGTACTTGCTCAGTATTTCTTTTTTAGAAGTATGAATACTTCATGTAGCATTTACTGTGACACAAAAAAAAAAAAATTCTGAATGAAGACAGTAAAATGCATTTAAAAGCTCAGAAACAAAGTACTGTAAGTGGACATTTGAGTTTAGATTAAGTTATGACTTATTTTTTTATATTCTTGATGTAGAATTTTAAACAATAGTATATATTTTTTTTCATGCCAGTGTGACAGATACTTACCTTCCACTCTCAGTTCTCTTGCTTCAGATTCTGCCCCCTCTTCAAAGCTACACATGTAATAACCCCTATCTGACACAGACACTGAATTAAAGATCAGTTCTGCTCCTGGGAGTGAATGACGGTTTGTGTCCATTTTAACAGGTGATCCGTCTTTGAAAAAGGTAGCTTTCTTCTCATTACTTGAAGCATGATTCCTACAGCGCAGAGTCACAGAGTCTCCTTCAAACAAAGTGAATGCAGGACTTTCCAGGATTGGACCAGTAGCTATGTAACAGAGGTAGAGCATTGGTTTAGTGATAAGCTAAATTAAATAAACATATACTTCATCTGACAACATACAAGTGATTTAGTAGTGATGATATCACGGGTACATAATAATATCTTTAAACAGAGGCAGGCACCCAGGTGTCCGTAACCAAAACAATGCTATTTAAACCCAGACTGACATAGCCAATGTGACTAATGTATTTACACCCCGGTGTATAGCATGGCAGAGACAAGCACCCAGGTGTCCGTAGACATGTTTTTGCACCTGGGCACACATTAGATACAGTATGTGTATATGTTCCATTTATATTTTAGAGCTTTAGAGTCCTGATCTGCTGCACCCCGTTTTTTAGTTTAGTTTTAATTTGTACATAGAGTAAAATGATACAGACATGGCAAAACACAAAAGAGGATGTGACAAAGAGTGATACACTGTGTGATAATTAGGAGATAAATATTGAGTCAGTCATTTTTTTTTTTAAACATACAATAGTCACCATCATCCAGTCCTGAGAGGAGTGTATTCAGCACTAAAAATAAAGAATACAACTTCATTAGACAATAAACAAAAGCATTTACAATCTTGCTTTCAACAGTTTAAAGGCAACTATTACTTCATCAATCAACAGTATCAGGCATTGATCATATTCTGTAAATTGATAAAGAGGTGGGAAACAAATACTGTACTCGCATTGTGCAAATGTGTGTGAAAGTAACTAGTTCAGTAATGTATTCAACAGTCCTCCAGTCTGAACCAAGTCACATCAGCAACAGGATCATGTCTACAAAACTAACATACTGATTAAGTCTGCCTCTGAAAGTCACCAAACAGTGAAGTCACTGATGTACTCACAGAATAACCCCAGCACACAGAGCACAGTGTGCCCCATCCTCACATCCAGCACCAACACCGTCACTCTGCTGCTCTGCTGCTCTGCTACCTTGTATAGTAATGCAACAGAAAGAGAGAAGTTACATTTCATATTCAGTAAAGCCTGTCTAATCATACTTCCCTATTACACAAAGCTCAGGCAGCTACAGCGGTTTTGACCGCAGCATACTTTGACAAAGTTATACTTCCTGTCCACTGCAACAACATATTAGCCTAGTCCCTTGTGCAAAAGTTTGTGCCTGGTACCTACAAAATGTTCGATAGAAATTGGTATAAATAAGTAATTATTGCACATCCATTAAATATGAGACCATTTAATTTAATCATATCACCATATACATAGCTAACATTTTATTGTGTTTATTTAGTGTATCTTGTGCATATACTGCCTGTATTGTGATGAGGTTGTGTTGGTGTGTATATATATTTACACATGTATGATTATATTGTGTAAGTTTGTACAGTACATCCTGTATGTGTGTGCTTAATACTCTCTCCATATTAAATTTAATATCAAATTTCGTCAGCATTTTTTTATTATATTATTATTTTTTATTTTAGAATTGGAGTCTATGTGAGCCCTGAATTACAAATGCGTTGCCTTCTGGGCGGCTGTGTCTCAGGTGGCAGAGTGATCTTCTACCAAATCAGAAGGTCGATGGTTCGGAGTATCCTCGGGGCAGGACACTGAACCCCAAATTTCTACTGATGCTGCGCCATCGGTGTGTGAATATGGATGAATGTTTATTATCTGATGTGCAGGTGGCACCTTGTATGGCAGCCTCAGCTACTAGTGTATAAATGTGTGACTGGTGAATGGTACCTGTACTATGTAAAAGTGCTTTGAGTAGTCGTAGAGACCAGAAAAGCGCTATAAAAATACAGTCCATTTACATTCTTATTACTTAATAGAGAAATAACAATTGTGGTGATGTTATAGTAGCTTAGAATACAAGAGAGCACTCGTGGAAATGAAAGTATATATAGTAGATATACTAGATCCAGTGTAATATAAGCCCTTTTCACACTGTACTTAGCCCCAGGCTAAGGGAGCATCTTCTGTTTTGTCTGAAAATATCCCCCATGTTCCCAATTCACATTACAAAATTAAGCTGCAGTACCAGTGAAATGCATCCCATAACTTCAGTATAGAATATGTAGATGTTCTCACCTTCTTTCAAGTTTGGTTGAAACCCCAGACACAAGAAATGACAAACTGCCTGCATGATTGAACTCACAAAAGCAAGCGAGAAGTAAGCATTATATTTTTTCTTTGCCTTAATTGATTTTTTTTATATTGGCTTCAATTAAATCAGTACAGTTATTGCAACATTGAAAATTAGGTGATTAAATGTGATAAAAATACCAATGTGAGTAAAAATATCTGAACACAATAGTAGTTTAGGGGATTAGATCAGAATACAGCATGGAAAATCTGCTTAGAAATATAAGAAATATTGGCTAGGATAGAACAACACAATGCTAAATAAAACACATCACATTCATTATCAATTTAAAAACATTTTTCAACAAATTGTATATCCAAATACAATACACATTTTCTTTTGGCTCTTAAGGCAAAATATGGGATACGTGGAAATATTAATTGGTCATGTGACAAAGGCTAGGAAGGTTTTTGTCACAAAAACGTTTAAAAATAATGTGCAATACACTTACAATAAACTTGCCTCAAACTTCAACAAAGAAAACCATGCTGTACACAGTTTTCACATAATAGGAAACAAAACCGAAATAAAGTGCAACACACAATTTATTTCTTACAGCAGCAAGTGATTTCAATATGTGATTTCAATATGTTTCTACTTTTAAACTGGCCTCAGAAACAAATTACACAGTTTCCACGGACCAAGCTATTGGCCTGTTCCAAACAGGAACAATTTGAACGAGCACTGTTTGTTTGTTTGTTTGTTGCTACAAAAACTTCAGATATAAAGTGCATAAAGGGGAAATCAAATCAAAAAAACAAAACACTGAAATATAACGCTGCATGTTCAATTGTGCTATAAAGATGACTTTGAAACTAGAGGCTGAGAAGAAACAAGCAATGCCAATGCTTCTCAGCATGAGTGAGAAAAAACTTAGTTCCTCTTAACACATAAACCATGTGTTGCTGTGATAACAAGAAAAAGAAAATGTCATCATCACCACATTTACACCAGAGCTCATGTGTTCATACACAGAAAAGAGAGGTAATTTACTGCATACAGGATATATACATTAATATTAATAAGTGGTAGAAATGTAGTCAAGTGTAAAGGATCCATAATTGATTAGAGCAAAAGCACAATTTCTATAACAGAATGTTTTGAAAACGAAAGATGGTGACATAAGGAAATGGGTCCATATAGTCTTTATTAGACATTTAAAAGATAATCCACAAAACCCTCAAAACTGAGATCTGAGGAAACTATAAGAGCTTTAATAACAACTTTTCACATATTGTATGAAATACTAATACGACAATTAACAGGGATGTACAAAGGCTACAAGAGGCCAACTATGTTAAATCCCTACAGTGTATTTTACTTGGATCTTCATGTGATTTTTATTTGTAGACTAGACAGGAGACTTCTTTGGAAAGAGATTTCACAGAATGAAAACGATAGTGATAGTGGATCAAATGCATCCTGTGAAATTGGTGCATAAAAACTTGAATATTTACTAACATATGAACTAAAACAAACTTTTTAATATTCACTTTTAAATAAATGTGATGCCACTCACTGTTCGTTACTGTCAATCCAATGGGATCGCTCCAGTCTGTTGAAACACATATCATTAAAGAAATCATCTTCAAATACATTACAGCATATTATACCTTAAAACAGTTAAATTCATCATGCATGACGTTAGGTCAGTTTGGTCTTCTTCCAACTAATGGCAAATGCTAACTGACCTGAAAAAGCAGTAGTAAAGATGCTGCTGACTTTTATCAACTTTACTAAAAAGTTCCTAAATTATCAACATTATAATCTACCAATTGTAATGTATGTCATGTAGCTAAAGGTTATGTTTTAGGGCACACTGTAAGGCTCCTACAGTATTCTTGTGAGCACTTTTAGAAGTAAAATGTCAGTAGAAGAAATTAAATGATCTTAGATAATAGTTCATGAGAAGGAGCACAAATGCTGAATTAATACATTTAATCACCTAAAATCAGCTTCATAACTTCATAACAACTCAAAAACCTATACATTTCCTAACTTAAAAACATCTACTTCTTATGGAAGATGACATGATTACAGCCTGTTTTTATGAAACCTTCTGTAAATGGTTACATTTGTAACATGCAAATGCTAATACAATTTGTATTAATCAAATCTGCAATATTGCAACAAGAAGAAGAAGCATTTTTAATCTACCTTCAAATTGTGTTTTAATCATTTAATGTCAACGATAATGAAACTATCACACCTCCTCAGATGTTGTTTGTGCTTGTTCTGTTTCTGACATCTGCCTTTCCTACCAATACAATAGCCATAAATGAAGTTTGAATGAATGGAATCCAACAGCAACATGTCTTTCCAGAGCAAAGGTCTCAGTTACTCTGGATAATCCAGACCAGTGAGCAGTTTTGATTGGAACTCATTTTTACCAAAGAGATAGTCCCTGAAAATCAATACCAAGTCCTTGGTCGTATCAGAAGAATAGTGTGGGATGTGTTTATCCAGTTTGGCTGTCCAGTCAAGAAAGTAAAAACACAGCTGACGTCTTACTGCTGAAAAAAAGTTTATTGATGCAAAAATGCTAAAAATAAAGATTTTAAAAACACAAAACATATAAATCCTTTTAGGTGGAAATAAAATACAGTAGCTATCAATAAAAAAAATTTAGACAGAGGAAAACATGAACATGCCATTGGATATGTTGTTTGACAGCAGATCATTACATATATTAAGTTAATTGTTGATCATCCTGGATCTTTCTCAACATTGAAAAAAGATGCCGACTCTGGTTTCTAAAGCTTAAATGTACTGTATCAAACTGTTGCCTGGTGCTGGTTTCTACAAATTACTACAAATACAAATGACAAACTGACTGAATTTAAAATAATTGAAATAATAATGCAGTGCATGAAAACTAAGTAGGAATACACCTCAATAGTCTTGTATATCGCAGTGTTTCCCACACGTAGACTATTGTGTGGCGGTGCGCCTCACTATCAACACCGGCTACCGCACATTGCGTCATTTCTTTTTTTTAAACGCTATTTCAAACACGTTCTTCTGCATTTCCTTTCCCTACTCTCCTCCGTCTCTCTGTCACTTGTGTCTCGCTCACATACAAACACATGTTTTTAAATGCGCTATATAAATAAAACTGAACTGAACTGAATATAAATTTAAATCTATATAAACAAGGCACAACATACAATAACAATATAACAATCACATACTATATATGAAAAACACAAATATAGGCCCTACACACAAACAGAATAAATCCCCAAAAGTCTGAAAGGCCCTAGATTGGTGAGGGATTTGACAATTTCCAACTCTGGTGATGCTCAGTAGTAAATAATATGTAGTAGCTACCCAAGGTGACTAATTGAGATTAATTGAAGTGCTGACTCATAATTACTTATGGTGTAATGATATGACACATTTGCATACAAACTTTAAGCTTGACTGTTGTTAATGTTAACTCTACTTGCAGTTTATAACTTCACATCAGAGTAAACAGAGCTCTCCTCTGGTTCATGTTGCTTCCCTGTTAAGATGATCAGATAAAGAGGACATACATAAATCAATACTTTCAAAAAAACATGTGACATCCTGGGATTCAGCTGCACCTGAAATATTCATATTCTTTGGTTACAGGATTTTATATAAATCACTCTTAATCAGTCCCCTTAAATCATGCAGTTGTTGCATGTTTGTCAAGGAAAACAAGAATAGAACAATATGAAGTTTGAAGACTGGTGGTAGCTGGACATGCTGACTTATTTTAAAGAAATGTTTGAAGTGAAAATCAGTTGCTGCACTTGCAGCCAACTCTGCCACTGTTTTAAGCTAAAGAAAATTATATTTAAAATGTTTGTTTTTTTGATAGGGCATTTTTGCATAGTAGAATTGCATATACTGTACCATTTTTATTGTCTTCAGAGCATTTGATAGTTTCATAGAGACAAGCATCACCTACAGAGCCGTGGAAATCAAGTCAAGGTCAAGTTAACCATTTGAATCACATGGTACTCATTAAACATCCTTTGATTATTTAAATGTATCATTAAAGGTCCCATAGCATGAAAATTTCACTTTATGAGGTTTTTTAACATTAATATGAGTTCCCCCAGCCTGCTTATGGTCCCAGTGGCTAGAAATGGTGATAGGTGTAAACCGAGCCCTGGGTATCCTGCTCTGCCTTTGAGAAAATGAAAGCTCAGATGGGCCGATCTGGAATCTTGCTCCTTATGAGGTCATAAGGAGCAAGGTTGCCTCCCCTTTCTCTGCTTTGCCCGCCCAGAGAATTTGGCCCACCCATGAGAGAGAGAGAGACATCATGGCTTTCAAACGACCAAAGTGGCAGTTGGTCAAGGCCACTCCTCCCCCTCCCCCCCTCCTCAATAGCTACAGATACAGAAATGGCACATACTAAGGAAAACTCATTGTGGGACTGGCTCTGGTGGCTGTAATTCTGCACCAAGGCTGAATTTCGGGAAAGAGACTTCAGATACAGTATTAGGGGACCACTAAGGTCTATATAAAAGAGACTTCAGATACAGTATTAGGGGACCACTAAGGTCTATATAAAAGAGACTTCAGATACAGTATTAGGGGACCACTAAGGCCTATATAAAAGAGACTTCAGATACAGTATTAGGGGACCACTAAGGCCTATATAAAAGAGACTTCAGATACAGTATTAGGGGACCACTGACTAAGGTCTATATGAAAGCATCCAAAGAGCACCATGTCATGGAACCTTTAAAAGGTGTCAGAAACGTGTGCTTACCATGGAGAAGAGTGGAATATTCATTATGCTGATCCTCATTCTGGTTGACCATGTCACTAGTGGCGGAGCCCCGATTGGTGCTCTCGGTCTGGATCGGCCTACAACATGTAGCAAACACATTTAAAAAAGGAACATGGGTGACCAGCCTTAATTCCCTCAGAGACCAGTGGGAACTGGATCTGGGTATTGGGATCTCAGACTCCCTTTGGTCAAAGATGATAGGGGGAATACACTCATCTTCAATATGTATGAAACATACTATTATACAGTTTAAAATGACCCACCGCTTGCACTGGACCAAGGTTAAGCTATCACAGTTTTCGCCCAATATAGACCCTATTTGTGATTGCTGCAAGCTGCACCAAGCTAAGTAATTCACATGTTTTGGGATTATCCTCAATTGTTTTATTATTGGAAACTAATATTTGATATGCTTTCCTGAAGCACTGATGAGCACTTAGAACCATCGGCTTTTCTTGCTTTGTTTGGAGTGGTGACACAAAATCTTGTTTTAAATAACAATAAAAATAAAACTTCTGTCGTTTGCCACACTGATAGCCCGACGACAAATCTTAATCAGGTGGAAAGATTGTAATCCCGCAACGTTTGTGAAATGGGTAAGGGACATGTTTTATTTTATTAAATTAGAGAAAATAAAGTATTCTGTCAAGGGGTCAACTGACTAATTTATGTTGATATGGCAGCCTTTCCTTAATCGTCTTGATGCTTTAACCCCTGATGACTTTATGGCTGAGTGAAGATTATGGTACATGCAGCTAGCAGTGTTGGACGTGTAGTACTGGACTGTCTGTTGATTAGATCATGGCTTTGGTACCCCAGACACCAAAGTAGAAAACTTGAGTTCATGTTTTGTAGATCTTGGTTTGTTTATTTACTTTTGTTTTGTTGTTTTATTTATTTATTTCTTTACGGTTGTTATTATTTTCAACATTGCTTAAGTTGATTACCCTCTGAGGTTTCCACGGGTGGGGGGGAGGGGGGTGGGTATATACAAGCCCACTGTGTCCTCATGGTGAACTGTTAATTTGCTGTAACAAAACGTATTTAAACTTTGTTAAAAAAAAAAAGGAACATGGAATGTATTTGCTGCCATGTTCAAAAGAAGAGGGTGTTGTACCAACCTGTTAAAGCATGAATCTGTGAAAAAGACATTTGTCGTTATCATCAGATAAAAAGGACATGAATAAATCAATACTTTATCTTAAGCTTTTTCAGGCCAAAACATCTCTGGACTGTTAATATATATTTGTTGCATGTATTTGAAGTACTCACCATTCATTCCAATGCTTTTAAGTTCAATCAAAGAACATGTGACATCCTCGTATTCAGCTGCACCTGAAATACCGGTATACATATTCTTTAGTTACAGGATTTTATATAAATCACTCTTAATCAGTCCCCTTAAATCATGCAGTTGTTGCATGTTTGTCACGGAAAACAGAAATAGAACAATATGAAGTTTGAAGACTGGTGGTAGCTGGACATGCTAACTTATTTTAAAGAAATGTTTGAAGTGAAAATCAGTTGCTGCACTGGCAGCCAACTGCCACTGTTTTAAGCTAAAGAAAATTATATTTAAAATGTTTGTTTTTTTCATAGGGCATTTTTGCATGGTAAAATTGCATATACTGTACCATTTGAATTGTCTTCAGAGCATTTGATAGTTTCATAGAGACAAGCATCACCTACAGAGCCGTGGAAATCAAGTCAAGGTCAAGTTAACCATTTGAATCACATGGTACTCATTAAACATCCTTTTATTATTTAAATGTATCTTTAAAAGGTGTCAAACTGTGTGCTTACCATGGAGAAGAGTGGAATATTCATCACGCTGAGCCTCATTCTGGTTGACCATGTCACTAGTGGCGGAGCCCCGATTGGTGCTCTCGGTCTGGATCGGCCTACAACATGTAGCAAATACATTTAAAAAAGGAACATGGAACGTATTTGCTGCCATGTTTAAAATAAGAGGGTGTTGTACCAACCTGTTAAAGCATGAATCTGTGAAAAAGACATTTGTCAATATGTGGTTTACATGGTAAGTTGTTATACAGCCATTATATGTCATGAGATCAGAATACATCTGTGTATTTGAATAATTAAAGCTTAAAACATCTAATAGAAGAAAAAGGTCTCACCTTTGGACAGTCTGAAGCGACACAATAGAAGCAGAAGAATAACAAGTATGATTCCACAAACCAGCCCAATAATCAACAGCACAGGAAATGAAGAGCTTTCAGGCCTGGACACTGCTATAAAAAAGAATAACTGTTAATATACTTTTAAACAAACATGACATACACTTACAAATGCAGAGGTATAAACATGAACGTACATACACGAAAAATTCTTTCTTAGACATAAACATGGTTTACATGAAAGAAAAGCAGCATTTGTTTTGATGCTGAGTGTTGACACTTGTAGAGGCCTTCATCTGACTTCGACACTGCAGAGATATTTAGCTCCCTTCTGGTGTCATTTTGAAGGACTTCACCATTTCGATAGAAAAAAACTTTCGAGGAACTAATTTGTCCTCTCGAATTGCAGCTAAGAGTAACAAAATCTCCCTCAGTCACAGGACGGACAGGGCTCACCAGGATAATATCTTTATCTGTAAAACAGTCACAAAGAATATGAGTTTTCAGTCAGAGATCAGCTGCTGCACAACTTCAGGATGAGTGGATGTAGAATGATGAGAATGGATCACACATTGTTTTTATTTTTCTAACACTTGTATATTTTACAGAGTGATTATAAAATGTGATGTTTTATCTCGTGTACATACAAGTTATGTGTCTAATAGTAGCACAACTAGGAGCACAACATCTATTGCTTTTAAACTGCAGCCGGGATATATACAACTGTGTGGCATCTTGTCCTATCGCCTCACGCTGCAGTAGCTGCTTCTGCTGTTCACTCGCTTCTTGATTCTTCTTCACCAGTAGTCTCTTCCGGCAATAGATGTTGTGCTCTGTGCGTGATCTTGCGGGATCTCGCGTGATAGCGCAGTAGCAACCAAGAGGAGTATCCATCAGGCAAGTGTTATTTAAATATACTTCTGGTGTAGTTACAAACTTTCTAATCCCTTCTTTTATAAGTACAAAAACTATTTGTCCTACTATAGAAGTTTGGTATCATTCCGGGCATTATTAGTGGGGTAATTTACGAGATACAAACGTGGCTCCATTAGCGCCTGCACTAAGCTAACCAGATGACAACGCTAACTTGACCAACATTATAACAAGGGGATAAAAGCTTATGGGGGGTTGTTTGGCTCGAGGTCAAGGTGCAAAGCAGCCTAGGGTGAAATTACTCCAAACCATCACTTTAACCTTTTACCAAATTAACAACAGGTGTCTAAAGGTACTATCAACTACACAGTACTTTTATGGGGATCCTTGGCATAAAAACTAAGTAAAGTACAGATCACCAATAAACCTACACAAATATACTGTATAGCCTACTACATTCAGTCGTCATCATCATCATCATCATCATCATAAGATGATGGAATGTTGTTCAGGCTAAACAAAGGAGATATATGACTGTGCTTTATTTGGAATGAGTTTCATACTAAACTGTTCATTTTGAAAATAATTATATTTGGTGGATGGAATTTTACTGTTGTGCAGAGCATCTGATTCCCTAACTGGCTGCATAATATTTTATTACTGTGTAACGACAATATAATGACATTAATATTGAGCTTTTTGAGTGGATGGTTAAAGAAAACATAACATAACAAAATACTTCTTATTTATGATCTTTTCTTTCTGTCAAATGTGTTGGTGTAACTTGTTTTGTTTACAAAGGTGCTGCTAAATGTTGATGGTACTTCCTAATGGTCGAGACTAACACTGAATTATATTAAAACAGGCTAAACCATACATACTTAGTTAAATCTACAAACCATAGAAACAAATATTCTGGTTAATGTTAGTCAGCTACAGTTACTTTAGATACCATGTAGCAGAGTAATGGGCCACACTAAATGTCAGTGTACCGTTCTCTTCTATGTTGAATACAACCTAATTGTAAAATTATACTGTATGTTGAAACACATAATGGCAATTTTATTATATATGGAATTTTCTTTTATATTATTTATAAAAGAACAAAGAACATGTAATAAACCCATACTCTGTATAGTGATGTTGACTGCGTTGCTGAACTCTCCTGATCCAGACTCACACCAGAACACTGCAGCACTGGGTCTGGTATGTTTTATGTTACATGTAGATCTGGTCACTGTCCCCCAGCTAGAGCAGTATGACCCGTAGCTGTTCTCAGGAAGACTCTTCACTCTCCACTCAGTAGAGTTTCCCTCACAGCTCAGTGACACAGAGTCAGAGGTGAAGTGTTGCACTCTGTCAGGACTCACTGTGAGAGATGCTGACAAATCAAACTCTGAAAAACAAAACCGGCAAAGTGATTTTAAGATTAAAAATGCCACAATGCAAATATTAATTTGCTTAATTGTTTTGCAGATGATTAATGCTAACAACAGCAACAAGGTGCAGTGTTTTAGCAAAACCATGATATCTCTCTTGAAAACGTTTTACCATTTGAGTGAATGATACTGTAGATAACCAAGTGAATACAGGAGCTGTTGGCTCAAAGATGGAGGTAAAGGTAGGTCGTTTTTTACTCTACAAAGATACAGGGAGTGAGTATTTCATATTCATATGTGCTGCATTGTCTCTCTCAGTGGTTTCCTTTGCCTGAATTTGTTTTTTTGTTGTGTCTGTACACCTGCCTGACCATTGACCAGGGGTCTTCTAATTATTGATGTCCTGACTGTTGTAGGAGGTAAACACTATACGTATCACCAGTAAAATGAGTTAAACTAGCTGAAGTACACTACCGGTCAAAAGTTTGGGGTCACTTAGAAATTTACATTCCACTCCATTTCAGACACAATACCTGCTGAGATCAGTTGTATTGTTTTTTTTAACCAGGGCAGCAGTTTTCAGATTACATTATTTGCTTACATAATTGCAAAAGGGTTCTCGACTGTTGTAGAAAGAAGTGGCTGAAGAAACACTTGAAATTCATGCTTTTTGGTCTAAACGTCATACCCAAATTAAAAGTGGTACAGCTCCCATATACTTTGACACTCAGGGGTGGGCCTGATATCATTGGAAAGGTGATTGATGTGGGTTTGTTTGTGTATTTGAGAAGTGTTGTATTTTGTAGTTTTTTGGCTTTTTATTTGCACTTTTCAAATAGAAATAAAAACATGACAGAAATATTTGTAGAAAAGAATTCATATAAAATCCATTTTTGAGTCTTTTAGCTTCTGAATTTTTCTGTAGTAAGCTGAGACGTGGCTAATGCTGTGTTGTCTGTCACCTGTCAGATGTGTTTACAGCAGTGTATTTTAATAATTTTACAGATTTATAACTTGGACAGAAATAAAAATTCTCCATTCTAGCCTCTGTAACTCTGTGTCAGTAATCCTGAGAATCACCCTGACACAACTTGAGACCAGTTTCCTTTCAATGATATCAGGCACACCCCTAAGTGTCAAAGTATATGGGAGCTGTACCACTTTTAAAAAAAGGTATGAATCTTACACCAAAAAGCATGGAATTTCAAGCATTTCTTCAATTATTCTGTCTACAACAGTCGAGAACCATTTTGAAATTATGTAAACTCATAATTTTTAATGACAGTGATTGAAACTGTGCCCTGTGTAAAAAAAAAACAATGCAACTGATCTCTGCACCAGTATTCTGTCTGGAATGGAAATTTCTTTGAGAGGAAAACCCAAACTTTTTGACCGGGGTGTAAATGTACTCATTATCTCCAAGAGATGAAAAAGTTTCAATGATGAAATGATGATGATGATGGGTTCTGGTGACTTAAAACTCTCTACTGATGTTTTAATTAACAGCATCAGTTTGTGAATTTGTAAAGGAAAAAGAACAAAAGAAAGAAAAATAGTTTTATTGTCCTTTATATAAATTACCCAGTAAGGTTTAGAAAAAGACAAAAAAGTTTTTACTTTTAATGTCAATAAACTTAATTCAAATATTCAATTGAAAATAAATGGATATAAGAAAAATAATTAATTTTATAATTCTTGGCATAAAATTTCAAACTACTGTAGAAACATTTAATTAACCCAAGGTTTTATTTTAATCAGAAAGAAATTTTGAACCTACCTCCATTTACCAGACAAACCTCTTGAGCTCCACTGCAATAAAAAATCTGAACAGTTTCACTGGGATTTTCATTTTTGGAAGAAACTGTGCAAACTAATCCTGTAGTATCTATGTATCCATCATCATCTGTTCCTGTTTATCCTTTGCAGGGTCACAGGAGGTAGCAGATCCTAGCTCATATTGGGGATGTCTGACAGTCTGGGAACAGCCTTATACAGGGAACCAGTCATCCTGCAGATGGATCTTTAACACAGACTCACTATTCACACCAACAGGCAATGTAGACCAGCCAATGATGGAGACATCTTAGGACAACCTAACTGGAACAATTAACCAAACCTGAAAGTTAAAACATGTTATGATAGTGGAACTTTCTTCCTTTGTTAAATCTGTAAATACAAACTTGAATATTTACTAAAAACATTCTTCACCAAAACAACCTGAACATGAATTATTTACTATTCCTGAAGAGAGATAAATAAATGTTGATGTCAAAAACATACTGTTTGATACTGTCAAAGACTAATGGGATGGCACACTCCACTCTGTTGAAGACTGCTGTGGTGTTTTCATTCTGCCCAGACAATGGTATTGTCCCACTGTGGGATGCATCAGCAAATCTAATATGGTGTATCTATTTCTGTTGGAAATTTTATTGAGCTGGGTGTTGTCCATCCATATGTCCACTCAGTGTGTCCTTCATCTGTGATCTCACATCTGAGAGTGATCTTCTCTCCACTGTATATTTCAGACCAGTTTGGTTGCAGAGACACAACAGCCCTTGTTTGCAACTGTTCATGTTCAAGAATTTTCAGTAAGGATAAAAAAACAAAGACATTGAAACTACATCAAAACATAATTTTTAGCCTTTTCATCAATCAATAATTATGAATACAAAATCATTTTTTTAATCTGGTTGAAAAAGACATATTCCAAACTCACGTTTTTTGTTGACAGTGATTGAATAACTGTACTCTGTGTAGTAAACAGGTTCTCCTCTTCCTCCTCTGCACCAGTAGACTCCTCCTACTGAGACACGGATTCGTCTATTTGAGAGGAAGACAACATCTTGTGAGGTCAGGGGTTGAGAGGTTTTCTCATCTCTGTACCAGAAGTATCTCCAACCAGATGATGAAGATGAAGATGATGATGATGATGATGATGATGATGATGATGATGATGATGATGATGATGATGATGATGATGATCACAGAGCAGGTCAGGATCACACTGCCCCCTACTGGAATGTCTCTGTTAACAGCAGTCAGTTCGGCCCAGGGTTTGTATGCTGTTTGAAGTTAGAACAAAGAAATAAAAATAGTTATTATTGTCTCTTTTTAGCCCTTGGATTATGTGCCGTTCAGTTTAGAACAAAGACAAAACAAGTTCTTTACTTTTCCTGTGAATAAACTCAATCAAAATACCTTGATGAAAATGAATAAATTATTAAGAATAAATAATGAATTTCACCCATTCTTGGAGGTGAAATACAAACTATAGCAAGGCCAAAGAAAATATTAATTAACTCAATATTTTTTTTTATTTTAATCAGTAAAGGACATTTTGAATGCTACTGTGCATTTATTGGTCTTACCTCTTGAGCTGTTTTTGCACACACAAAAAGTTGAACAGTTTCACTGTGGATTTTCATTTTTGGAAGAAACTGTAAAAACTAACTAGTATCTATGTATCTATCATCTGTACCCAATCCTTTGCAGGGTCACAGGGAGCTGAAGCTGATCCTTTCATTTGGGGAGAGCAAAACAAGACCCTGGACAGGGAGCCAGTCTATCACAGGGTTAACACATAACACAGACTACTATTCAACCAACAGGCAATGTAGACCAGCCAATCAGGTGATCTTAATTAACCTAACTAACAATTAACCTAACCTGAAAGTTAACTAGGTTCACACCCAGAACTTTCTTCCTGTGCTGGAGCAGTGTTAAACTGCACCATCATTACACCCTGTTAGTCACTTGATTTTCTTTCTTCATTCCTCTACATTTCTCTGTTAATAAAAAAAACCTTCCTTCCTTACTGCGTGGCCTGAAGAGAGATACATAACTGTTGAAGAAAAAGGTGTTGGAAAACATTTTTAACAACTTACACAAGACTTTCAATGTGATGGCTTCACTCCACTCTGTTGAGGTATAGGTGTCTCTTCTACCCAGACAACGGTATTGTCCACTGTGGGACTCAGTAGCACGGATAATAATGTATCTATTGTCTGTTGGAAATGTGTTTGAGCTGGTTGTTGTCCATTCATAAGTCCACTCAGTGTGTCCACCTCCCTGGATCTCACATCTGAGAGTGATCTTCTCACCGCTGAATATCTGAGGCCAGTTGGGTTGAACGGTCACAACAGTTTTGTTGGGAACTGTTCCCATTAAAATAAAGTTAGGATACAACAGGATTAACAACTAAACAGATTTTTTTTTTTTACTCCACTACAATCTTCATGATACTTATGTGAATGCATGTTGTTCTATTCTGCAGCAAAACAATTATACAGTAATCCTACAAATTGTTTAAAATAAACTACTCAAAGCCCACTAAAGTGCCAAGCAGTGTTAATACTAGCAGCTACTCAGGGCATTAAAGAGCTTACAGAGACTCACAACAGTCTCCTAAAGTACTGCAATACTAGGAACCTTCTACAAGATACATGTAGTATACGGACTAACAGTTTGGCTGCAGCAATTTTGATAATCCCCTGTAGTAAGTCTTGTGTCTAGTTTATGTACGATGTAAGGTGGTTACTGTAAGTTAAAAAAAAAAATGGTTTCACTAAAAGGTTTATGAACAATGGTTTATTTAATGTTTTTTTTTTTAAATTCAACGATTTAAAGTTTATTCAATTTGAAATCTCAAAACAGGATGCATTTTGGCATAAATAACATTTATGTTTGCCTTCCAGAACAATTTGTCATCAATAACCCTGTAAGTCTAGAGACGTTTCAACAATCTTTCCACTGATTGTGCATTAACAGCTAACTTAACTATATGTTCATAACTATGATCTTATGGATGCCTTAAAAAAGTGAATTTGTACCAGATAAAAAATGAACTGATAGAGGAAAGCTGTTGTTTTGGCATCATTGACTAACTTTTAACTACTGTAAAACATTTAGCAGAATAATGTTTAATGTCAAGGGGAAAATTGCACAAATACTGTGTTCAGCTGTCATGTGTTTTACCTGATTCCAGATATTTATAAATAAAACTCAACAGACTAAAGGAGGCATCCTAAACTCCTCTACTGTGTCTGTACACAAACTAAAGATCAAACAAATAGTTAATTGTTGCCATGACAATGGATATAATACCTTCTTTAAACTTTTTGTTAGAGAAGTAAGGCAGTGGGCCCACATCATTTATTCATTAGGGTTCTTCTTTTTCTCATAGCAGTTGCTTTCCTCCTGATCTATTGCACTGTTTAAGAACATAAAGAATGTATGAATGGTTTTATTTAGGAGCAGATCACTAAACTCACCAGTTTCCTGAATGGTGACTTCATCACTTATAGGTGTGAAGAAATCTCCTTCCCTGCTCCACCCTCTGCAGGTGTATTTGCCTCCATGTGATATGTCTACTTCATTTTTATCCTTTTCAGGCCACGCAGAAGGTTTTTCAGGAGTGTCTGAAGTACGTCTGAATTCATATTCCATGCCAGCAGGATCCTCCACAGAGCAGGTCAGGGTCACACGGCCTCCCACTGGAATGATTGTCTCTTCTGCTCTCAGGTTGACTTTACGTCTACGTTCTGTTTAGTTTAGAAAAACAGTAAAACAAGAAAATTACTACAATGGACATGCCAACAAAAATGTATTTACATTTTAACATAACCCTGTGGACACTTCTGTTTCACATGGTGTGTTACTTCTTTTGTTTGCACTTTTATACACATAACCAAACCCCAGACACTTTCTACATGTCTGCAGCCCCCAACCCCCCCCCCTCGAGAGTGGTCCCAGAGAGAGCTTAACTCACTGCAGCTTAAGAAAACACATTAACATAGACAGGACATCAGCAAGTTAAGAAACATTTTCAACAGTTTGACAACACGTTCATGGCTGCAAGTTCAGAAATCCCAAGAAAATTGAGAAAAGTCGCACACAACAAAATTAGGTCCAAAAACTATTTTCTAGGAGACACACAAGTAGTCAGTAAATGGGAAAGGCTGATGCTAGGTGTTCCCAATATCTCCAGTAATGAACTCATGCAATCACAATGTGAAATCTGAAATTAGCTTGATTTCCAGTTAACATACAAGTAGTCAAGTCTTTCATCAGCCTTCCATCTCTCCCTGCAGACCTCCATAGTGTTGTCTACAACTTGCAGCCTTTCTCTGTTTGCTTGTGTTTTCTGTATTTACAAATCAGTGAATGTGTTTCATGTATTTGCAGCATTTTCAGTAGTGTCAGTATTTCTCTCGGCCACCTGAACTCTTGTTACTAAATCTGTGGTGATTGGTTAGGTGAAGGCAGAGAAAGGATTCACTTGTTGTTCAGTACTTGCTCAGTATTTCTTTTTTAGAAGTATGAATACAAATGTAGCATTTACCGTGACACACAAAAAAACAATTCTGAATGAAGACAGTAAAATGCATTTAAAAGCTCAGAAACAAAGTACTGTAAGTGGACATTTGAGTTTAGATTAAGTTATGACTTATTTTTTTATATTCTTGATGTAGAATTTTAAACAATAGTATATATTTTTTTCATGCCAGCGTGACAGATACTTACCTTCCACTCTCAGTTCTCTTGCTTCAGATTCTGCCCCCTCTTCAAAGCTACACATGTAATTACCCCTATCTGACACAGACACTGAATTAAAGATCAGTTCTGCTCCTTGGAGTGAATGACGGTTTGTGTCCATTTTAACAGGTGATCCGTCTTTGAAAAAGGTAGCTTTCTTCTCATTACTTGAAGCATGATTCCTACAGCGCAGAGTCACAGAGTCTCCTTCAAACAAAGTGAATGCAGGACTTTCCAGGATTGGACCAGTAGCTATGTAACAGAGGTAGAGCATTGGTTTAGTGATAAGCTAAATTAAATAAACATATACTTCATCTGACAACATACAAGTGATTTAGTAGTGATGATATCACGGGTACATAATAATATCTTTAAACAAGCCAGGCACCCAGGTGTCCGTAACCAAAACAATGCTATTTAAACCCAGACTGACATAGCCAATGTGACTAATGTATTTACACCCCGGTGTATAGCATGGCAGAGACAAGCACCCAGGTGTCCGTAGACATGTTTTTGCACCTGGGCACACATTAGATACAGTATGTGTATATGTTCCATTTATATTTTAGAGCTTTAGAGTCCTGATCTGCTGCACCCCGTTTTTTAGTTTAGTTTTAATTTGTACATAGAGTAAAATGATACAGACATGGCAAAACACAAAAGAGGATGTGACAAAGAGTGATACACTGTGTGATAATTAGGAGATAAATATTGAGTCAGTCATTTTTTTTTTTTAAACATACAATAGTCACCATCATCCAGTCCTGAGAGGAGTGTATTCAGCACTAAAAATAAAGAATACAACTTCATTAGACAATAAACAAAAGCATTTACAATCTTGCTTTCAACAGTTTAAAGGCAACTATTACTTCATCAATCAACAGTATCAGGCATTGATTATATTCTGTAAATTGATAAAGAGGTGGGAAACAAATACTGTACTCGCATTGTGCAAATGTGTGTGAAAGTAACTAGTTCAGTAATGTATTCAATAGTCCTCCAGTCTGAACCAAGTCACAGCAGCAACAGGATCATGTCTACAAAACTAACATACTGATTAAGTCTGCCTCTGAAAGTCACCAAACAATGAAGTCCCCGATGTACTCACAGAATAACCCCAGCACACAGAGCACAGTGTGCCCCATCCTCACATCCAGCACCAACACCGTCACTCTGCTGCTCTGCTGCTCTGCTACCTTGTATAGTAATGCAACAGAAAGAGAGAAGTTACATTTCATATTCAGTAAAGCCTGTCTAATCATACTTCCCTATTACACAAAGCTCAGGCAGCTACAGCGGTTTTGACCGCAGCATACTTTGACAAAGTTATACTTCCTGTCCACTGCAACAACATATTAGCCTAGTCCCTTGTGCAAAAGTTTGTGCCTGGTACCTACAAAATGCTCGATAGAAATTGGTATAAATAAGTAATTATTGCACATCCATTAAATATGAGACCATTTAATTTAATCATATCACCATATACATAGCTAACATTTTATTGTGTTTATTTAGTGTATCTTGTGCATATACTGCCTGTATTGTGATGAGGTTGTGTTGGTGTGTATATATATTTACACATGTATGATTATATTGTGTAAGTTTGTACAGTACATCCTGTATGTGTGTGCTTAATACTCTCTCCATATTAAATTTAATATCAAATTTCGTCAGCATTTTTTTATTATATTATTATTTTTTATTTTAGAATGCATAAAAACTTTAATATTTACTAACATATGAACTAAAACAAACTTTTTAATATTCACTTTTAAATAAATGTGATGCCACTCACTGTTCGTTACTGTCAATCCAATGGGATCGCTCCAGTCTGTTGAAACACATATCATTAAAGAAATCATCTTCAAATACATTACAGCTGTAAGGTATAATAATACCTTAAACAGTTAAATGCATCAAGCATGATGTTAGGTCAGTTTGGTCTTCTTCCAACTAATGGCAAATGCTAACTGACCTGAAAAAGCAGTAGTAAAGATGCTGCTGACTTTTATCAACTTTACTTAAAAGTTCCTAAATTATCAACATTATAATCTACCAATTGTAATGTATGTCATGTAGCTAAAGGTTATGTTGTAGGGCACACTGTAAGGCTCCTACAGTATTCTTGTGAGCACTTTTAGAAGTAAAATGTCAGTAGAAGAAATGAAATGATCTTAGATATTAGTTCATGAGAACCAGGAGAACAAATGCTGAATTAATACATCTAATAGAATCTAATAGCAAAGCTGATTGGCATGGCCAATAGCTTTAGCTGATGGTTTCCATCATTTTATGAATGTTGATTTTCGGGACTTTATTTGGCCTGTGGGGTGCAAACTTCTGTTTCTGACATCTGCCTTTACTACCAATACAATAGCGATCAATGACGTTTGAATGAATGGAATCCAACAGCAACATGTCTTTCCAGAGCAAAGTTCTCAGTTACTCTGGATAATCCAGAGCAGTTTGATTGGAACTAATTTTTACCAAAGAGATAATCAATAAATATTGAAAATCAATACCAAGTCAACTTCTTCGCTTCTGCCAAACTTGGTCAGAAGAATAGTGTGGGATGTGTTTATCCAGTTTGGCTGTCCAGTCAAGAAAGTAAAAACACAGCTGACGTCTTACTGCTAAAAAAAAGTTTATTGATGCAAAAATGCTAAAAATAAAGATTTTAAAAACACAAAACATATAAATCCTTTTAGGTGGAAATAAAATACAGAAGCTATCAATACATTTTTTAGACAGAGGAAAACATGTACATGCCATAGGATATGTTGTTTGACAGCACATCATTACATATATTAAGTTAATTGTTGATCATCCTTGATCTTTCTCAACATTGAAAAAAGATGCCGACTCTGGTTGCTAAAGCTTAAATGTACTGTATCAAACTGTTGCCTGGTGCTGGTTTCTACAAATTACTACAAATACAAATGACAAACTGACTGAATTTAAAATAACTGAAATAATAATGCAGTGTATGACAACTAAGTAGGAATACGCCTCAATATTCTTGTATATCGTATGTAATTCCTTTATGTCATAAATTAATTGTACAAAATTCCAAGCATGTTTAATATTAGGATAGCAGTGGAGCACACAATAACATAATAACAATAACTTAATAAAATGCTGTTAACCACTTTTCTTTTTCGATAAAGTTCTCTTGATAGACCTGAAAGAAACCTTTTGTCTCGTCTTTTTTGAGAGTTTGGTCTGGGCCAGAATCTGTGGATTCTGTGATTCAGTTACAGTTAATTGTTAATGAAACATTGTATATCATATTGTGTAATATAAACAAACACGTCTTTATATGGAACTATACTTTCAGATAAGGGACAAATTGGCAGAAAAAAAATTCGTATTATATACTGTATATACGTACAATATATACAGTATATACACAGTATATATAATACAAAACAACGATTTTTGAATACAACTATTTATAATGGTGCCACTTTTGTGTTATACAAAATGGAGAAAATGGACGGGGGGATTTCTATGTACAGTACAATCTATTTCATAATGCAACAGCATGAAGAAAAAGAGTATATATACATATATACATTTAAATCTAACTCTGTGAGATTTAAATATATATAAACAAAGCCCTAGATTGGTGAGGGATTTGACAATTTCCAACTCTGGTGATGCTCAGTAGTAAATAATATGTAGTCGCTACCCAAGGTTACTAATTGAGATTAATTGAAGTGCTGACTCATAATTACGTATGATGTAATGATATGACACATTTGAATACAAACTTTAAGCTTGACTGTTGTTAATGTTAACTCTACTTGCAGTTTATAACTTCACATCAGAGTAAACAGAGCTCTCCTCTGGTTCATGTTGCTTCCCTGTTAAGATGATCAGATAAAAAGGACATGAATAAATCAATACTTTTTTAAAAACTTTTTCAGGCCACAACTTCTCTGAACTGTAGAAGAGTGGAATATTCATTATGCTGAGCCTCATTCTGGTTGACCATGTCACTAGTGGCGGAGCCCCAATTGGTGCTCTCGGTCTGGATCGGCCTACAACATGTAGCAAATTCATTTAAAAAAGGAACATGGAATGTATTTGCTGCCATGCTCAAAAGAAGAGGGTGTTGTACCAACCTGTTAAAGCATGAATTTGTGAAAAAGACATTTGTTGTTATAATCAGATAAAGAGGACATGAATAAATCAATACCTTTTTAAAGCTTTTTCAGGCCAAAACATCTCTGAACTGTTAATATGTATTTGTTGCATGTATTTGAAGTACTCACCATTCATTCTAAAGCTTTTTAGTTCACTCAAAGAATACGTGACATCCTGGGATTCAGCTGCACCTGAAATATACATATTCTTTAGTTACAGGATTTTATACTCTTAATCAGTTCCCTTAAACCATGCAGTTGTTGCATGTTTGTCAAGGAAAACAAGACTTTGTTTTGATAGGGCATTTTTGCATAGGAAAATTGCATATACTGTACCAGTTGTATTGTCTTCAGAGCAATTGATAGTTTCATAGAGACAAGCATCACCTACAGAGCCGTGGAAATCAAGTCAAGGTCAAGTTCACATGGTACTCATTAAACATCCTTTGATTATTTAAATGTATATTTAAAAGGTGTCAAAATATGTGCTTACCATGGAGAAGAGTGGAATATTCATTATGCTGATCCTCATTCTGGTTGACCATGTCACTAGTGGCGGAGCCCCGATTGGTGCTCTCGGTCTGGATCGGCCTACAACATGTAGCAAATACATTTAAAAAAGGAACATGGAATGTATTTGCTGCCGTGCTCAAAAGAAGAGGGTGTTGTAGCCACCCTTTGCTTTTTTTGATAACTCTGCAAACCCTTGGTGTTCTCTCAATGAGCTTCGTGAGGTAGTCACCTGAAATGGTTTTCACTTCACAGGTGCCTTGTCAGGGTTAATTAGTGGAATTTATTCCCTTATTAATAAAAAAGCAAAGGGTGGCTACTTTGAAGAATCTAAAATATAAGACATGTTTTCAGTTATTTCACACTTTTTTGTTAAGTACATAATTCCATATGTGAATTCCAATGTAAATAGTCATGAAAATAAAAAGTAAACGCATTGAATGAGAAGGTGTGTCCAAACTTTTGGCCTGTACTGTAGGTGAAAGTATGCAGAAGTTACGGAGAGCCAAAAAACGTACGGAAGAGGAAATAAGCAGAAAAATAAAGAACCGAATAACCCAATAATAATATTCCATGGAATTTTAAAATTGCCCGCGTTTATATTGTGTTAGAAGACAAATGAATGAAGCTAGGAAGATTGTTTTAAGTGTAGTGTAGTTGGAGAATCACCACATTGTGCAAATGTGTGTGAAATTAACTAGTCCAGGAATGTGTTCAACAGTCCTCCAGTCTGAACCAAGTCACATCAGCAACAGGATCATGTCTACAAAACTAACATACTGATTAAGTCTGCCTCTGAAAGTCACCAAACAGTGAAGTCACTGATGTACTCACAGAATAACCCCTCTTCTCTAAAAAATGTTTGATAGAAATTGGTATAAATAAATAATTATTGCACGTCCATTAAATATGAGACCATTTAATTTAATCTTATCACCATATACATAGTTAACATTTTATTGTGTGTTAATTTAGTGTATGTTGTGCATATACTGCCTGTATTGTGATGAGGTTTGTGTTGTGTGTGTGTGTGTGTGTGTGTGTGTGTGTGTGTGTGTGTGTGTGTGTGTGTGTGTGTGTGTGTGTGTGTGTGTGTGTGTGTGTGTGTGTGTGTGTGTGTGTGTGTGTGTGTATACATTTATTTACACATGTATGATTATATTGTGTAAGTTTGTACAGTACATACTGTTTGTGTGTGCTTAATACTCTCTCCATATTACATTTAATTTAAAATTTGGTCAGCATTTTTTTATTATAATTTTTTATTTTAGAATTGTAGTCTATATAGATTGCCTTCTGGGCGGCTGTGTCTCAGGTGGCAGAGTGATCTTCTACCAAATCAGAAGGTCCATGGTTCGATCCCTGGACCCGGAGTGTCCTCGGGGCAGAAGACTGAACCCCAAATTTCTACTGATGCTGCGCCATCGGTGTGTGAATATGAGAATGTTTATTATCTGATGAGCAGGTGGTCCCTTGTATGGCAGCCTCAGCCACTAGTGTATAAATGTGTGTGAATGGTGAAAGGTACCTGTAAAAGTGCTTTGAGTAGTCGTAAAGACTAGAAAAGCGCTATAAAAATACAGTCCATTTACATTCTGATTACTTAATAGAGAAATAACAATTGTGGTGATGTTATAGTAGCTTAGAATACAAAAGACGACTCGTGGAAATGAAAGAAGGAAATACAGTAGATATAGTAGATCCAGTGTAATATAAGCCCTTTTCATACTGTACTTAGCCCCAGGCTAAGGGAGCATTTTCTTTTTTGTATGAAAATATGCCCCATGTTCCCAATTCACATTACAAAATAAAGCTGCAGTACCAGTGAAATGTATCCCATAACCTCAGTATAGAATATGTAGATGTTCTCACCTTGTTTCAAGTTTGGGTGCAACCCCAGACACAGGAAATGACAAACTGCCTGCATGATTAAACTCACAAAAGCAAGCGAGAAGTAAGAATTATATTTTTTCTTTCCCTCACTTATTTTATCTTGGCGCAAATTAAATCAGCATAGTAATTATAACATTGAAAATTAGGTGATTAAATGTGATAAAAATACCAATATAAATAAAAATATCTGAACACAATAGTTGTATAGTTTTAAATGTTGTCATCTACCACTCGTTATCGATCTAAAACAAAATCACAACAAACAACTTCAATTTAAATTAGTTTAACAACTTCTCAGTTTTCATTTTTTAAGACTGTATGTTGCCTGTGGGCTGCAAAACTGTAAGATGGCGTTAACGTCTCTCTAATAAATTGGGATATCTGTATGTATGTGTGTGTGTGTGTGTGTGTGTGTTTGAACAGAATACAACAGCATACTTTTTTTTTAACAAATTGTATATCTAAACACAATACACATTTTCTATAGGCTCTTAAGGCAAAATATTGGGTATGTGGAAATATTAATTGGTCATGTGACACATTGACCAATAAAAAAAAATAAAATAATGTGCAATACACATACAATAAACTTGCCTCAAACTTCAAGAAAGAAAACCTTGCTGTACCCAGTTTTCAGATAATAGGAAACAAAACAGAATGACAGAAGAAAATGTATTTCTTACAGCAGCAAGTGCTCTACAGTGATTTCAATATGTTTCTACTTTTAAACTGGCCTCAAAAACAAAGTACACAGTTGCCATACAATGTGTGTTTAAAGTATATATCCATTTACCAAATGGAAATTGGCAGAACAGGCAGCAAAGTGACAGTAGTCTGATCCAATGGAAATCAAATTTGTCAGATTGACAGCACTCTAGGGGGTGGAACCAAGGGGGGCAATGATATTTCAGGGGGGAAAGGTCCAATGAACAAAACACTGAAATATATAAAGCTGCATGTTTTAGACATGTGTCTATTACAAGCAAAACGTCTTATTGCTTTACACTGGAAGAACATAAAGGCGCCAAGTATAGGTAACTGGCTGCAAGAAATGGCAATAAGTATGTCTATTGAAAAGGTATCTTATATTGTGAAAGGTAAATATGGGAGGTTTGAGGAGGTCTGGAACCCTTTTTTTTCTTTCTTGAACGTGGGGGAAATGACGTACCAATGGCTGATTAAGAAGTTGTGTCAAACATAAGATGTGATGAGAAGCTTTTACTTATTTTTTTATTTTATGTATTTACTTTTTTTATTTTAATTTTTAAATGTATTTATTTATTTTTTCTTCTTGGTGTCTGTCATTTGCATCTGTTTTTCTTAGATGCTGAACGTGCTTTGTATGTGTGTGTAAAAAAGTTTTTTTGAAAAAAAAAGCTGCATGTTTTGTTCAATTGTGCTATAAAGATGACTTTGCAACTAGAGCCTGAGAAGAAACAAGCGATGCCAATGCTTTCACTTTCCAGTTCCTCTTAACACATGAACGATGTGTCGTTGTGATGACAAGAAAAAGAAAATGTCATCACCACATTCACACCAGAGTTCATGTGTTCATACACAAAAAGGAGAGATCATTTACTGCGTACAGGATATAAACATTAATATTATTAAGTGGTAGAAATGTAGTCAAGTGCAAAGGATCCACAATAGATTAGCAATAAAAGCACAATTTATATAACAGAATGTTATGAAAACAACAATGACAGATGGTGACATAAGGAAATGGGTGGTAAATATTTCTCAATCTGAAACATCATAAGGAAATGATGAGGTGATTTGTTTTTATTAAAGAGGTGGTACAGAGATGCCTGTAGCTCATTGGACAGTTATTTACATATATATATATATATATATATATATATATATATATATATATATATATATATTATTATTATTAATATATATATATATATATATATATATATATATATATATATATATATATATATATATATTGCTAATAATATAATGGCTAATATTTTTATCTGTCAAAAAAGCCTATGAATGTGAGGAATTTAAAAAGTTATTAGACATGAAGAACTAAAGCTTTTAGAGAATGTGGCTCATGAGTCACCTTTTTATGGCACTCTGGGACACAACTACAGTAGCCGTAGAGTACTTGTGTTGTATAGGTATCAATTAGGGTAGTTTGACACCACCTTCAGGTCATTTATGGACATTTCTATTTTTTCTGCACAGTGACTGGGGTCTAACAAGTCAAACACTAAAACATTCTCAATTAAACATCCTCATCTACAAATCAAACAAACTTAAGATCTCTGTAGTGAGTGCAATTCTTGTCTCCTCACCCACCTTTATTGTTCTGTATGTGTTGACCCATGAACAATTTAGAACTTCTGTACTGTACATTCAACTTAAGTCCTTTAGAGATCCACCATTCAAATAAGCATATTACACTGATCACTAGTCTCTACAGACACTTCACCAAGTTCAAATGAGGTTTTAAGGAAACAGTGACCAATTTTAGATTTTAATGACCCATTAAGCTCTGGTTCACTGCTTTGTATGAATGCCATATTGGAATATATATTTGAAATACAAGGACATGTTCTGCTTGCATAGCCAGACTGTAATGCTTGGTTTGCAGTGCGAGCAGCTAGTAATGATACTACTAATGTGAAACATTTTCATTAAATCCTGTTTGAGTTTGAAATATTTGTGACAAACTTTTCATTGTTCATCTGACAGTCTGCAGCTTACTGCTGCTGCAATTGACAACAGTGGATAATACAGCACTGTACATGTTGTTATAGTGGTGGATGGACAAGTTCAAATTAGTTCAGTTGCTAACTGCAAGCATGATAGAAATCCCATTCTTTTTCAAGTTGATTTGGTTAATCTGCCTGCGAAGAAACACAGGACATAAATAGCAGAAAGTGAATAAATTGTATTATTTAAGAAAATACAGATAATTGCCACGTTTTTTAAAATACAAATATAAAATAAGCTCCTGTATCTCTTATGAAAGAAAACTAATACCACAATACAAAAACACTGTAAAAAATAATTAAATGCATAATCCATAAAGATGTGTCCTCCAGTTTCAAGTTAATACTGCATGAATGTCCATATGATCATCCTGGCTTTTACAGAGTCTAACAGGCTTCTTTCTCATTATGTCATCTCTTTGGCTTCTGAAAATCTTGTTTGACCTATTGGTGGTGCTGTGACTTTAGATTTTTTGGCTTTTGCAACACACTGTACACTGTGTCAATTTTTGCAGATTGCTGAGCCTCATCCTGGGGGAAATACTGTGAAGTTAATGCCTCTTGTACCTCCATGTGACCTTTACTACCGTCAATCTTGCCTAGAGAGGAAGTCACGTTTGGTACCTGTAAAAAGCTATAGACGGTATCTACTTTCTGACTTTGCTCATCTCTTGGGCTGATGGTTGGGCTGCTGGTCTGGCAGGGCTGTGTGGCATCCACGTTTTCATAACAGGCCTCAGCTTGACTGGAAGAAGAGGTAGAGACTCTAGGCTCAGATTGTGCCTCCACCGGCTGGCTTGGTATTATCGGAGCAGTAGATGTGTCCGTCTAGAAATAATGCAGTAAAATATGTTTTCAGTCCTTTTTTAAAAAGAAGTCACAGTCTATGACAAGACACCTAGCATTAAAGTAGAATTCAATTTCACATGTTGTAGACTTGTTATAGTTGTAATCACCTGAACATTTTATTAAATAAGGAATACATCATCTTGTCAAATTTTGAATCCTCAAAGTGGTATCACAAAGATCAATTTAAAATATTACTTTGAAAATCCAGCTTACCTGATGACTATATTCTTTTGAAAAAATCCCCCAAAAACACAAGGCAAATGCACAGAGGGATAGACACACAATAACTACTATTACAATCACAATGGGCTGTTCTGATGCCTCTTCATGCTCAGGGTTAGATTCTCTAAAGCCTGGAAAGACATTTAAACACATTTTAGCAGATAGAACCCGGAACAACTTAATTATTAAAATGATGAGGTGGTGGCCCACAAATGACCAAGAAAGAAAAAAATGAATATTACTGGATTTAAAGTTCAACTGTAAATGAGTGAGCAATACATAAATCACATAACACTTACACATTGTCTCTATGCTTTTAGAAACATTGCTTGTGCTGACGTGGTTGTTGCCACTGCAGATAATAGATGAGTTGTCAGTGAAGATGGTGATGTTGACCTTCCTGAATAATGATCTCTGAGATGTTTCGCAACTGTCTTCATTACAGACAGAAGATGCCCAGTCATCCTGGATGGAGCAGTTGACTGTGATGTTGCAGAATCCAACAGACAGGTTGGAGTGCAGTCCTGACATCCTCATGACAGGTCTGGTAACAGTATCTGCAAAACCCGCCACAAGCAGATTAATTAGAGGTCCCATAGCATGACAATTTCCCTTTATGAGGTTTTTTAACACTAATATGCGTTCCTCCAGCCTGCCTATGGTCCCCCAGTGGCTAGAAATGGTGATAGGTGTAAACCGAGCCCTGGGTATCCTGCTCTGTCTTTAAGAAAATGGAAGCTCAGATGGGCTGATCTGGAATCTTCTCCTTATGAGGTCATAAGGAGCAAGGTTATCTCCCCTTTCTCTGCTTTGCCCGCCCAGAGAATTTGGCCCACCCATGAGAGAGAGACATCATGGCTTTCAAACAAGCAAAGTGGTCAAGGCCACACACCCTCTCTCCTCCTCAATAGCTTCAGACACAGAAATGGCACATACTAAGGAATGCTCATTGTGGGACTGGCTCTAGTGGCTGTAATTCTGCACCAAGGCTGAATTTCGGGAAAGAGACTTCAGATACAGTAACGTACGATAATGCGTAACGGCTGCGGATCCACTCCGAAACGGAGTCATTAGGTTTCAATTAAAGTCGATGTGTGTATTTCCACTGACTGCAGAACGGCTGCGTTCCGACTGCGTCCCAGCTCCAGCGATCCGCAGCCCTCCGGAGCAGATACTGTACACAGAGCTTCTGTTTTTGCCCGACGCCGGAGAGCTCTGCAGCAAATCAGCACACGGTAGATAGTGCAGGACAGGAAGTCGAGCACAGAAACAAAATAAACATCCGATTAATTTTCAAAATAAAATACACCGTGCTGACAGCGGATCATATTTGCCTGCACTACACCTTGAAAACACAGCACAGAGTTGTTTCCCCTCTACTCCTCTGGATGGAAACTAACTGTTGTTGGTTTTGTGGTTCTATTCTACGTGAATTCGTGAGATCTTGTGGGTCCTCGTGATTTCAGCTGTCAGTCATGGCCGCAGCCGTGCCGCAACAAATCCGGACCTGGTGGGTATTGACAGACGGCGGAGCACGGTCCGCAGACGTTCTGCATTTGTTGGAAATCCCCAAGTACCTCAGTATTTGCCTATACTACATCAGCTCTGATGACCAAATTTATTGTTGGGGTCACATGCTCTTTATCAGACATTTAAAAAATAAGCCACAAAACCCTCAAAACTGAGATCAGAGGAAACAAAATAACGACTTTTTACTTATTTATATCACAATATGACAATAAACAGGGATGTACAAAGGCTACAGAAGGCCAACCATGTTCCCTACATTGTATTTTACTTGGATCTTTATGTGATTTTAATTGGTAAACTAGACTGTAGACAAACTGTAGAAAAGTATATGCATTTAAAGGTGTGGTTGATACATATATCATGTTCATTTCATGAAAGGATTGAAGAAATCTCAGAGCCGGTCTTAAGATAAATACTGCAAGATAAAGAACCATATGCATCTTTAGGACTCCCATACTAATCTTGGATAAAGAAATCTGCAGACAAAATATATGAAAAAAACAAAAAACAAATCTTCAGACCAAGAATACAAAGTAGTATTTAGAACTTACCTTCAACAATTAGTCTGTGGATTTCATCTGATTCTTCAACATCAGAATCAGTGCTTGAAATGATATATGAAATTTTATAGTCGCCACTGTCTGTCTCAGTGAGTTTCTTGATACACAAGGAGTGGTCACTTGAATTATAATCCACTTTGCCTTTGTAATTGGGAGTGATGTTTTTTGTCATAACAATAATTTTTTTATTAAAATGCCACTTGACGTCTTGAAATGGTGGCGATCCTCCAACTTTTAAACACAAGGAGCCATTTTTCACCCTGTAGTGCCTCATTGGTGGGTCTTCTGCTGTAATCCCTGACAGGAAATAAAGAAATTGTCTTAAAATACATTAGAGATTATACAGATTATATAAAACAACAAAATAAATTACGATAGTTATGCTGACAACACACACATTTACATGAACATATCACCAGGGGACTATGATTTAATAGAAACACTGCATTGAACGAATCAACAATTGGATGTGTCAGAACTTTCTTAAATTAAATGAAGACAAAACCGAGGTGGTTGTTTTGGGAGCCAAAGAAAAACGATTAAAAGTCAGTGCTCAGCTTCAATCGGCAATGTTAAAAACAACAGACAAAGCCAGAAATCTTGTGGTAGTCATGAACTCAGACCTGAATTTCAACAGCCACATTAAGACAAATACAACGTCAGCATACTATCACCTTAAAAATATATCAAGGGTTAAAGGACTTATGTCTCAGCAGGATTTGGAAAAACTTGCCCATGCCTTTATCTCCAGCAGACTAGACTACTGTAATGGTGTCTTTACAGGTCTCCCTAAAATCAATCAGACAGTTGCAGCTGATTCAGAACGCTGCTGCTCGAGTCCTCACTAAGATCAAATAAGTGGATCACATCACTGCACTTCTGAGGTCTTTACTCTGACTTCCTGTCCCTCCAAAGAATGGATTTCAAAATACTTCTGTTGGTTTATAAAGCGCTGAATGGTTTAGGGTCAAAATACATTTCTGATCCGCTGCTACATTATGGACCATCCAGACCTCTCAGGTCATCTGGGACACGTCTGCTTTCTGTCCCCAAAGTCAGAACTAAACAGGCAGAAACAGTATTTAGTTTTTTATGTTCCACATATCTAGAACAAACTCCCTGAAAACTGCAGGTCCACTGCAACTCTCTGTTCTTTTTCAATCAAGGCTGAAGACTTTTCTCTTTGATGCAGCCTTTGTTTATGTTTTATGTATATATATATTATAAAAGTTAAATGCATCATGCATGATGTTAGGTCAGTTTTGCCTTCTTCCAACTATTGGCAAATGCTAACTGAACTGTAATAAAGCAGTAGTAAAGATTTTCCAATTTTTTCAACTTTACTATGAAGTTCCTAAATTATTAACAATCAACAACAATTATAATCAAAGGAAAGGGAAAGTTTGGGGTCCCCTGCTGGAGCTGCTCCCCCCAACCCTGACACCGGATAAGCGGACGAAGATGGATGGAACAATTATAATCAACCAACTGTAATGTATGTCATGCAGCTAAAGGTTATGTTGTAGGGCACACTGTAAGGCTCCTACAGTATTCTTGTGAGTACTTTTAGGAGTAAAATGTCAGTAAAAGAAAATACAATTATCTTAGAAAGCAAACAAAATCTTTTTGTAATACTGTAAGAGAACCAGGAGCACAAAGGCTGAATTAATACATTTAAACACCAAAAAGCTGCTTTGTAACTTTTCTGCCGTAAATTAAAAACACCTACTGCATTAAGAAATTAAGGACTTCACTGCATTAAATATAGTGTTACAGCCTGTTTCTTAATGAAACCTTATAAAATAGTAAAAAAAAAAAACTGTTTTGGACGTATACATGAAAACGGCAATACAATTTGTATTTGTCTTACCTGCAATAATCCAACAAATCAGAAGAAGAAGCATTTTCAAACTGCTCAAAATACTTTGCAATGTATGGTTAGCCCGTGTAAAGTTGTAAACAGGAAAGATAGTTTTGGTGGCAGATGTAAGATATTCTTCAAAGGGCAGGAAGCGGAACACAGTGCAGCTGTCACTTTAAAAAAAAATATTCCAATGAAAGAAAACTAAAACATAATTTGTTGAATTTAATTTGAATGCAACCCACATTACATGGCCTAATCCTAAACTACATTGTAAAATTAATGTTGCTGTTTATCCACCGTCCCTCATTTGAGATACAAGATATCAGGTAAAAAAAGATTTTTTTTATCTTATTTTACAAACTCAGCATACAGATGTTGAAACCAAAACTCTTCCATGCATCACTTCTTGGATGTCTGGTGTCATGGTTTAATGATCAGCACAGCTGGATTTGAACATTACAGATTGAAGACTTTTCTTCAGTCTTTCTCCTGCTATTTCACCATCACTCTCTTATACCAGACTGATCTCAAAAGTGGCGTGTGTATGACACGCCAATTCGTATGCCGTTTTTGCGTGTTATCTGTACGCATAATCGCTTTTTAGCGTGTTTATCAACACCGTTTGGCCGCCGTTGACCTACATTACGTATGAATTTTCACCGTAGCAAGTAGTACAAAAGGATGTAAATCTGCGGAAGGGGGGTGGATGGGTGAAACACAGGACTTTCACCAGGAGAGTCGGGATCGCGTCCGTTTGTCAACGTGCCGTTTGTTTTTTTTGTTTTTTGTTTTTTTTAAGCCTTCCCCAATGTTTCTTTCCTAAACCCAACCGTTGTTTTCCTGAGTGTGTGACGTTGGTCAACGTCGTGTTTTTGTGTTACTAAAGCCTTTCCCAATGTTGTTGCGATAGTACTGCACGTTCTCGCGATAAGACGCCACGTGGCGACGCATGTTTACATCCATCAGCGTAGACATACATGTGGAAAGCTCAAAATGCGTACAGATAACACGCCATTTGGCTTTAGGAAAGTGGCGTGTATGTTTACGCAAAGTCATGATGCCATGTTGCTTATACTGTGACTATTCGTCCTAACAATTTTATTAATTCTGTGTGTGTGTGTGTGTGTGTGTGTGTGTGTGTGTGTGTGTGTGTGTGTGTGTGTGTGTGTGTGTGTGTGTGTGTGTGCGTTGATGTGCGCATATTACCTGTAGGTTTGGTTGGGTTTTAAAAGCATTTTAACATGTTTTGGACCTTTTGTCTTTGATAATGTATATTCGCCTATGGAGGCAATTCAAACAGGAATCATTTTGTTTTCATGCACACACATATAGACATGTTGTAATAATATATTTATTAAAACCGCCACTTAAAATTGTTTACTTAAAAAGTTAGACCAATGTGAGTCACCCATATACAGTATACAGTAGGCTTTACAGTATAAACAAGCACAACCTCTCACCAGACACTTATATTAAAATATTGTTGTATTTTTTATTGGGCTTGTCTGGAGCAGCAGAGGATTTAATTTTAATCTCTATCAAGAGTACACATTTAAAACGTAATGTTTAGTTGGCCGAAAAAAAAAAAACATTCCTAGCATTCCTATATCTTTCTTGTAAAACCATTTCTGATTCTGTCATTCCTATACAAAAAAAATCAGATGTCTCATATAAGGAATTCCACTAGTCCCCTTGAACAAGTACCATAATTTGATTTCATTTTGATGCATCTTTCACCATTTCAATGTAGAGTAAAAGATGGGCGTATACTTTATAGAAATAACAAAAGAGTTGTGTGTCAAATGTCAGGACATAATGATATGAAAAATATTTGTATACACTGTACAGAGGTACATTAACACACACATACTGTACATGACAGTTCAGAAAAAGGTTCATACAAGCACTTACAAAATTACCCATTTTCAAGCATAAAAACACATTCACAAACCTCAAACATAACCACAAGATGTTATTATTTATTACAGTGCATTAAGTATCAATTAGTTCAGTTATTCCCCTTAGAAATGCCACTTTTCTGTCAAGTTAAAGTGCTTTTAGTAATTTTACTAAACATATTTACCTCAATAAACAAAAAAATACATTTATATCAAAAACACAATATTTCCAGGTGCAACAAGTATCAATGTTGTTAGAAACTATTGGGTACATAAAATATAATACATTCCTTTAAATCCTTTGTTAAAAAAATAATATGGTTCCAGTATTTTCGCCACCTTTTGCAGGTATTTTGTTAAAGTGCTCATATTATGCTCATTTTTAGGTTCATAATTGTATTTAGAGGTTATATCAGAATAGGTTTACATGGTTTAATTTTCAAAAAACACCATATTTTTGTTGTACTGCACATCCTCTTTTCACCCTGTGTGTTTAGCTCTCTGTTTTAGCTACAGAGTGAGGCATCACACTTCTGTTCAATCTTTGTTGGGATTCACACATGCCCACTAGCTAGGTAAGGACTACTAGCCAGTCAGAAGGACAGTATGAGGGAGTGCCACGCTAGCAGCTAGGCAAGCATTATAACGTGTGTTACAAAGTGACGCACGTTTGTCTTTGAAGTAAAGGCTGGACTATAATAGAGCTGTTTGGAGCAGTTTGTGAACAGTGTTTTCTGTTGGAGACGGTAAGTCCCTTTGGGGTGGACTTTGGGCTTTTTCACTTTGTAAACCTATAACATGCACAAAAATATATAACACAATAAAGGAAAGGGAATAAGCCATAAAGCATAATATGAGCACTTTAAATTAAAAAAGGGAAAACAGTACTGTGATTCAGTGATAAACAACCATATCACATGTTCATCTACCCTGCAAAAATCATCTAATCAAGTCAATCTGTCTGTAGTTGAGTTCTTCATTTCTTATAACAGAAATAGAATTACACTTTTTTCTAGTTTCTGAAATCAACTTTCACCTTTTTGATGGAATTCCATTGCTAGGCAACAGCTTGGACCCTTGTTAACTTCCTGCCCTATGATTTCAATTACATACACTGCAACAGGAAATCAGCTTGCTTACATTTAGAATGTTTACTGTACGTTTACAACTGGGAAATTGTCTATTCCTTCTTGGTCCAGGAAAGAGATACTCATTTCTAGAATATTCTTGAAATAAGTTGATTTTTAATTTTTTTATTTGATCCTATTGAAATCAAATTAAAAAGAATTCTACAACCCTGGTACTCATAGGCGTAATTTACACAGGGGATGGGAGGGTTACAACCCCCCCAATAATCAAAACTGGTTAGTGTAACTCATCCCTAAAACCTATTATAATTTCCTGTATATAAATGAAGGCTTTTGCACCATTAATTGATGCAGAAAAGGCACAAATTGTTGCAGAAAAATTCACCAGAATGCAGAAAATTAAGTCTTTGTCACAAATAATTTCTCAACCCAATGTTGGCAGTGTTGAACCCAAAGTTATGCCCGTTGCTAAATTATCGACAGAAATGACTTGATAAGATGAAGGATTTTGCAGTGTTTAAAGCATCCTCCAGTTACAGTAAATCAAGTCCTTTCCGAAAAAAAAAGAAAAATGAATATAAGAGTAGTAAATGTCTCTATGGATGACTTGATGTTGTGCTGTACATTTGTACATGTTGGGTTTGTAACTTGCTTCCTCTGAAGGTGGTTGCAGACATTTTCAGACTCGTGGTTCAAGGTGTTGTACTTTTGTCTCATATGTGTAGGCGGAGTGGTTTGTGCACAAATGGAGGGGATGTTTTTATGAGATATTGTGAGCAGCTTTTTTCTTTTCTTCCTGCCAAACCATATCTCAGTTTCAAATCAACTTTCCGTTACCACTTCCTGTCTCTCTCTTCCTTCACACATTACTAATACGCACACTATGTGGGCTGCTATCTCTAATGCGCCCCCTGTCACGCCCCTTCTGTTCCACCCTGTAGTTTTCCTCCAGTCGCATCTTCTCTGGGTCCGTCCCGGCCTCCTTGCCGCCGTGGTGATGTGACGCCTGTGATGGCGGGCTCGGTGGCAGGGCCTGCTTGAAGAGCGGCGGGGTTTTGGTTTTGGCCACTTTGTCAAAGAAGGCGAAATCAGCCACATATTTCCCTGAGGGAGACAGGGAGACGACGGGGGGAAACTCGTAGCCCCACAGGATCTCGTCCGGAAGGTAGGATGTTCGAACCTGACAGGTAGCAGAGGTCGGCTCAACCGTGGCGCTCATTATCACCAGCAGCTCAAAGTCAGCCAGCTCCGGGTCTGTCCAACCACCACCTGGAGGACAGAGGAGACCCGAGGTTAAACAACAAACAAAACAAAACAAAAATCATTTTACAAAGCAAGCCATATGTACTTATATTAGCTTCTTCCTTTCCAGAAGAATTGGGTCCAATTTATCCCATTACAGTTTTAATACAGTACAAACTTATTGCAGGAACAAAAAAACTGCTTAAAAAATGATTATCCACCACAGGAGACAAAAAAGGGAGAAACAAATTAAATGAAAGAGGAATTCATTCTGAATAATGGACTTATTAAGTATTATGGCAAACACGTTAGCAAACAGTTGCTTTTGAGGCTTGTGTTCTCCCTCTTGACACATTTAAGTCCACTCCTTTAAGTTTTTTTTGGTCTCCACTAACTCCTAAAGGAAGTATCTGTAACTGCTACATGCTCCACTAGTTCACCAGCTAGTAGTTTGGGTTTGTTTAAACTTTTCCGTTGAAAACAGCTGGCTGGTACAGATGGAAACATGGTTGATGAGAACACATTTGCGGTTCAGAAAACCATAACAATGAGCTAAAATAAACTGAAATGCCACACAGAGCTGAGCGGGGTGGCAAAGTCAGGTGATAATTCTTCAGGGGGTTGTACCTACAACTGACCCTTTCACATTGCACATTACATTTATTTGATACAATGTCAATATACATTAAGCAGCAATATCAAGTAGCAGTGTTTTGGCATATTATATTTGGCTTGGTTAGTTTTCTCATGTATTGTCAATGATGTGTTTGAATTATCGCATTCAGCCTGCATTGTATTTTGAGGTAAAATCCCACTTGCTTTCAAAGAACATGTATTTCAATCAGGAGAGACTTCCTTGCAATAATGAACATATTTATTGTACAGACAAACATGTAAATGTAACAACTCTTTGGAGATTGGACTCCATCGAAACCAAATGTCATAAAGGGTTAATGAAACCCAAACATATCCCTCAATGGAGTCCAGACACTGGTGGTGGTGATGAAGGAGCAGAGGAACCATCGACAGCCAAGCGCAGACGATACCCGAGTCCGAGGGCGTGACCACCGGTGGTAGAAGGCGGGACGCACTCTATTTCCTGAAACAACAACTGCCAACCGCGGAAGAGAGAGCAGATTTAAAGCAGGATGTCATGCTGTGATAGGCTCGTGACAAATGGCCGATTCTGATTGGTTTAACTAACAACGACACAGCTGGATCTGATTTACTACTGACAAGTGACGTACCATGAAACAGCTGATCATTATGAGTGATGGAAAAGGTATATGAAGTCTTCCTTTAAGAATTTACGCTGAGCTTCATTAATTCAGTAAAAGACTCACACAAACATGCATGCATACATACACATACACACACACACACACACACACACACACACACACACATTAGCACATCCTGAAATTTCCAAAACATAAAAACTCGGCCTGATTCCAAAAACATCGGATCTCACACACAAACACACAGACTCACACAGAACTCATTTCTGAATATTAATCAAACAAAGAAATTTATAGCTGACACATGTTGGAAAAAATTCCAATCAAAAATGTTTATTCCATTTTAAAAACACATGCAGAATATACTTGTCATTCATCAACACACAACCCCAATAACACAACGGACACATGAGAAGACGTACGCACTCAAACAAGCACACACCTGCATCAACAGGCCTCACTCAGAATGCAGACTCTGTCATCTGTCTAAACAGTCCTTACCCCAACCCAGACCCAGTAACGCTCCCACCAGGGAAAAAACACCAGGTTTCGCAACCACTTGTACTTACTGCGTCAAACTTCGTTGAGGGATTCTTTATATTGGCCTATTGTGGGCGGTGCATAGTGCTCCATATGCATTCATGTAGTGAACTTCAGATCATCCTTATTATCATAAACAGGGATGCTACTGCTGCATGGGTTGCCTTGAAATTTGGTACGGAAATATATGTTCCCCCTTGGGATGAATTGTAATAACTTTGGTGACTGTCTTACTTTTCATGTAGGGCCACCAACAAGTACATTTCTTTTTCCAGTACTGTGGTTTATGACCAAAAACCAGCAAAACTGACTCACACCTTTGCACCTTTCTCAACCGACAAGCAGTTTTTTTTTATCATCAACCACACAGAGATCAAACTGGGTTAGAGGAAGGGTAGTCTTGCTTTGCCAGACCCTCCTCCAAAGCGCACATAGCATTACAATCGAGAAAAGCCGCAGTTCCGCTGCAAAATAGGCTCAGAAGGAACTTGTTTTGGTGGAACGTGTTACGTTTAAAAGTTGTTATAGTCATGCAACCAAAAACTCAGATTGGACACATAGTCTAGCTAGCTGTCTGCATTTCCGGCATAAATGAGTGAAATCATGTGGATTTTCCGGCAGCAACGGAGCAATCCCGGAAGTGGAACGTCAAGGATATAGACTAGAGGAGGGGTAGTCTTGCTTTGCCAGACCTTCCTCCACAGCGCTGCGGAGGAGGGCCTGGCTAGTCCAGATTTATGTAACAACGAAACAACCTAGATGAAACATAACTGGGGAACTGGCAACAAAAACAGAGTTCTGTTACAGTCAGTGCTAAGAAAAGGGATTACTGTATGGACAGTATTATATCAGCTGTAACACAATCCCTTAAATATGGCTACAGTTAGAATAAGTTGAAGGGGAGGTTATAATGAATAAAAGAAAAGAAAGTTGAAGTTAAAGGGCAAAGCAAAAAGGTGCAGTAATTGCAGGACATAAGGAAATGAAAGGACAATAATACATCAGAAAATCAAGTGTGTCAAGTGAGGCAAAGAAAATAAGCCATGTACAGTAAATTTGTATTGTGAATGTAAGTAAAGCTGCGATCAGAGTCCGTCAGTACTGTTTCCATCGCTGAGAGATCTGTGCTGCTGTAAGTGGATCTGTGCGGGATTTGTGTCAGCACCCCGGACTGTACAGCATTGTGCTCTAATGAGGGGTGTCTCTGCCGATCTCTCTCACACACATTCCAGCCAGAGAAACCCTCTCCTCCAGTGCCAAACCAGCTCCACTCTGGACTGTAAGAGGTAGCCAAGCACGCAGCACATGACCGTAAATACCAATACACCTACATACTGTACACATACGTACATACTGAATGTACACACAGTTATTCTCAAGAGACGGAGGATACTTTGGTTTCAAATAAAGACATTAACCATTTCATGTAACACATTACACCTTTTGCAATTAAGTGATTGCTGGTAGTAAATGACTGTATGCTTATGAAATTTTCTTGGCCAAGTACATTGTATTGACTTATAATTGTAAAAACTAGTACAGAGCCCATTGAAAATGTCTCTGTTTGGAACGAGTGATTGCTTGGCCTGTGGTACCGCTGCTTGTAGAATTCTTCAAAACCAAATTGTACCCCAAAATTACTTACAGAAGGAACCCAAAACACTGTAGCCTATAGCCTACTACTCACTTACAGTGTAGGTTACGTATACATCAGAGGAAGACATTGTAGGCCTACCTACTACTATATTTACCTGACAGAGAATGGGGCAGATTCAGAATGTAATCACAAAATATCACAATGACTATGTGGAGTAATCAGACATTAGCGTCATGGTCTCATGGCAGTGCGCTACCCACCTGGCCTGTTTATGAGAGCTAATCAGCACACATCTGCGTTCATCAACCACCAAAACCGAGCTATGGTATGTGTGTGTGTGTGTGTGTGTGTGTGTGTGTGTGTGTGTGTGTGTGTGTGTGTGTGTGTGTGTGTGTGTGTGAGAGAGAGAGAGAGAGAGAGAGAGAGAGAGAGAGAGAGAGACAGTGTTGTCTCGTATCTTATGATCGTTAACAAATTTAACACTTCAGCAGAGGTGCTCATTTTCATACAGGTTTAGTGGCCTGACGGTTAACAGTGAAGTAGGGGATTTGGTTTGTGAGGGTATTTTGGCGACGGTAATGTTATTAGTGTTGTAAGTTAGCTGTAGACTTAATTAACCTGACACAGGGTGCTGTGTCTGCCCGGTTCAACTCTGAGATTTTCTTGCATTGCACAGCGCTGTGAAGGAATAATCTAGGAATAGATATAAATGCCTAATAAATGCAGGAAAAGAGCAAAGGCTGTAACACCCCCCACCCCCCGCTGTTGTAAAGCTTCTGCCCAAACACGGATACACATACATACAGATATGTGTCGCTCTATTAGATAGACAGCCTGCCTATAAGTGGCATCACGTTCTGTCTGCCACTTGTCTGTGGTTGTGCTTTGCATGTGTGGGATTCTGAAACATCCTTAAATTCGTGAATTGTCGTTTGTTTATTCAAAGTCAAAGACAGTAGTGCTACTTTGCACATTTTTGTGGGTCTGAGGTGTATTTCACAGTTTTGTCTGCCAAAGCTCCCCTGCTTTCTTCGACCCTCTCTGTCTCTGGTCCCGCGCTGAGCTCAGTCAGTGTGCAGTGTGAGAGGGGGAGTGGCCAGCAGCTAAAGCGGCAAAAGCCAATGTGTGCTTCTTTTACCAACGATATCTTTTGCATTTCTAATCCAAACAACGTCAACCTTGGCACAATACTTACTCGTGCCCATTGCAAGACACCTGTCAAGTTTGAAATCCATCGGACTAAAGGTTCGAGAGATATGCGCATAACACACACACAGACAGACAGATGTTCCTGCAATTTATAAATTTAGATAGATGATATGAGCCAAATCCAAAATAAGTAAGCGCCCATGACATGTACACAGTGTCCTTTAGCCTCAACTGAGTTACACTAAACTGTCAAACTACAGTTATACTGTAGATATTTTGTGTGTGAAGTGACATTTTTTTTTTAACAAGTAGTTTTCCTCTTGATATTTGTGTATCAGACCTGAAATATAACTTGACATTAGAGCCATGACCTACCTTTTACTGCCCAGGCCCTGAGGGGGCTGTTGTCGTCAATGATGTGATAGAAAGTCAGGGGGATGATGAGGAAGGGGCTGTCGGTCGACGTGTCCACCTGGAAAGGCACATTTCGCTGGTCCAGCCTCACAGTCTCGCCCTCCTTTGTCAGGGACGTCTGAAGCAACTTCCCCGTCACCTGGGAGCCAAGATGGAGTCAGTAAATGTAGCCAAGAGGTTGCAGAAGGCATCCTGTAACCAAAAGGCCCCAGGTTTAATACCTGCAACGGCCAATATCTTCATCAAAGGTGATCTATCCTTGAGCATGAAGCTGAAGTGCTCAGTCACTAAATGTGTAATTTACTACATTTCATACCAGTCAGAGTATTGAGCAAGCACTATACTAGAGCTTATGGTTCTCATAAAAGTTTTTTTTTTATTTAACTCATCCGCTTCCAGGTACGACTGCATGTCAGTGTCAGTGGGTATATATCTATCATGGCATTGCATCCAATCAAATGCTGTGTAGAGCAGGTGTAATCAATAATAAAGCAAACATCAGGTGCATTAAAAACTGTAGATATTTTGGGTTGTAAATACTTATACAAAAGCAACTTGCATACCTGGCATCCTAACAGCAGGCTTTTGCGCATGTTGGCCACTCGGATCATGAGGCAGGGCCGGCCCTCATGATTTGCCACAACAGCGTGTTGACTAAACTTCACTGTCTCGCCTCTCTTCTTGGGACGAGCGACCTAAAAAAAAAGGAAAACGTGTGTCAAATTCTTGGAAAAAAATCTATATATAATGATTCCTTTTATACACACTATAAAGTCTTCACATATAACCTTCAGTAATCATCTACAGGATTTCTGATTTCCTCTTTCTCTGTTTAAGATAACTTGACATACAGTAAGATATGCAATACATGGAAGAGTGAAATTACAGGGTCATATAAATAGAAGAAAGGTTGTCGGGCTGTAAGTGGGAAGATAACCCTGCTTTTAGATTAGACAGGTAAGAGTTGCAATATTCAGCATGATTACAATCTGTAAGCATAACTGATAAGTTGATTGCTAAAAATACTGATAGGCAGCTGTACTGATATAAGGAGTAAAGGAAGGGCATATTAGGGTGAGGGGGTTTGAGGAAGCAGCCATGCAATGCAACATCACAGGAAGAACATATAAGATGTTTTAAGAAGTGAAATAAACTTCAAACTAAAAACTACATCAGATTACCTTCGCAAGGAAAGTGCCGGTGATGAAAATCTCCATCACCATGGTGATGACCAGCTGAAAGATGAGCAGGATAATGGCGGCAGGACACTCCTCGGTGATGCACCGGAAACCATAGCCAATTGTGGTCTGAGACTCCAGAGAGAAGAGGAAGGCTCCCGTCAGGGTCTTCACCTCCATTACACATGGAGTATGGTTGGAGGGGGGGTCAAACTCTGGAGGAAGGGAGGGAGAACAGAAGATCTTAGGTTCTGGGGTGTAAACAAATTACCAAGGAACATTTTGTTCCCTCTTAATGTTCTGTCAGATCTTTCTCATGCCCTTTCTGCAATGTAAAACTGTATGCCTGTGTGTCTTTCTTCATTGTTAACACATTCACAAAAAAAGTACTGTACTTGTACTGCATAGGTCCTTTTTTCACAGAATGCCTGAGGACATGGATAAGGACTTTTGATTTTATTCAGATGTATGCAGTTAAAGGTACAATAAGCAAGCTGTTTATATGACTTTTATATATACAGTATGGAGGGCTGATGATGTTGCTGTTCAATACCAATAACTCCTACTATTTTTCCTCTGTTTGGTCAACACTCCTACTCTTGACTTGATAATGGCGCTGGATGAAAGGGATCGGGGTTAACCAAAGTACGATTTATCCTGAGGTTTCACTTAAAGCTGTGGCAGGCACTTTGTTTTTGGCGTTGTTGTGACAAAAATCCATAATAATCTTTCAGCATATTGTTCTTCAAGTGGTCTGAGGGAAAACTAGACTTCTGCACCTCCTCTTGGCTCTGTTGTCAGGCTTTAAATGGTCAATCACAGGTCATTTCAGAGAGAGGGGTGTTCCTATTGGCTGTTCTGTGCGTCCATTGCCCGTGTGACAGAGAGAGAGGACAGGGATAGTAGTAGTAGGTAGTTCTTAAGTCGAGGGTGAAGATACTCAGATGGGTGGCAGCATGTCCTAATGAGCCTGCATGTGACATGCAAAGAAGAGCCAAATCTGAATGGATTGATGAACATTTTCTGATTTAGGACACCTACAAAAAACTGACTGGGTTGTCTTATTCACGATTTGTGGATTGGTAGGATCTACCAGGGGCGTAGCACAACATTCTGGGCCCTGTAGAAAGGCATTCTCTATGGGCCCCTCCCAATCCACAGCTATTCATTCTAGTATCCTTTTGGGCCTTCCTCACATGAGGGCCCTGGGTACTATGGTAGAAATTGTAATAACTAGGTGAGATCTTAAATAAAGCTTCATTCAAGCAATCTTTAAAGTATTGATTATTTGCGCAAAGAAGGTTCAGTTCATCATGAGAGTCTGAGAGAATGAACAAAGAGTCTTGGCGAATCACTTGCTTATTAACCCTCTATATAAACCCATTTCCACCCCTAGTCCGACGCCCCTGGGCTCTACAGTTACCCATATGTGCACAGGCACCGAAAAAGTGACTTTTTCAGGATATATCCCCTTTAAATCCATGAATGTCAACTACACAGTGGAGGGAAAAAAAGGAAAAGTCAGGAGATCACCAAAGTCATTAGGCTTCATCCTCCTACTTTCTTTACTTATCTCCTCTGACTCTCCACCATTCTACATCCCTCCTCCTTACCCAGTAGATCTCCATGCACCAATGCCACCAGGTACCAAAACACTCCGAACACAAACCAGGTCCCAGCAAAGGTGGCAGAGAAGAGGAAGAACTTGTAGCGCCATTGCATGTCCAGGAAAGTGGTCCATAGGTCGCGGAGGTAGAGCGCCCCTCGCCCGCTTATGTGCTCGATGCGCACATTGCTTCGGCCGTCTTTGGAGAGGACGCGGCGCCTCCTTCGCAGAGCATTGGGCCCTCCGGCTAGTGCTCCTCCTCCACCTGCACCAGCAACTCCGGTCCCCGCTGGGGAGCCCAGCAGGGGCTTGGTGATGTCAGTCTGTGTCTGGGAGTGGCATACTTTCTGAGGGGAGGAGCCTTCAGATGAGGGTGGAGTGGCTGAGGTCATGGCGGGCGCTATAGTTGGTTGGAGACAGAGACAACAAGAGGTAAGGAGAAAAAACAGGGTAGGTAAAGGGGATATACATGTGTTGAAGATAAAAAAAGTTAAAACCATGCTTATGTTTTTTAGTAGGCTACAATATACTTTAAGGTAAAAAATGTAAGCTGTTGTGTGACTAAGTGAAGGAATGTTTCAATACTGATTAAGCCTAATCAGCATTTGTCTTGCTCACACCTTCTCAAGCTTCTAAAGAATTGATTAGGTCATGGCTGTTATTTAGCATAAATGTAAAAGCTCTAGAAGTCTTATTGTTTAAACAACTTCGAGAGCCATCTCCTGTTGAGCTAGACGTGATTAGAACAATGAATGTGTATTCATATAGTTGGATTGATTGGGAACGTACACTTTTCTTTTGAGAGACATCTGACCAATAGGGGAAGATTTCATTTGAGGGACGACCCAGGTGTAGGGAATAAATGTGTGATCCGGAGAATGTCTCAGGACTGTTTCGATGCGACTCCACAAGGAGATGCATGGATTCAGTCCGCTGTCAGCTGCATTGTAACATTTGTTTTGTCATGTCACGGGACTACGAACTGTGACCCGAAAGGGGAAGCATGTTTGCAGTCCACTGTTTACAGTGTATATGTTTTGTCTTGTCGTTTTCATGCAGTTTCATTAAACCTTTTGCTTAACTTTCAATTCGAACCCAGCCTCTCCTCCTTCCTCCAGAAATCAGAACGAACACGTCTTTTAGATATTTCTTAACACATGAAAATGGCAAAAAAGGACAAAAAAGGGCATAGGTTGTAAGGGCCGTAAGATCAAGCGAACAGCAGGAGAGTCCAAATGGACAGGTGCAGGATGTGTGAAAAGGGAGGGAAAAAAAGACATTTGAAAACCACATGAATACAAAAAATGACAGGGTGGAACATTTGGGAGGTGAGGGAGATGACGATAGAGAGAATAAGAAGAATAAAAAGGGGATCTGAAGCACATTTTTCAACTGGACAGTGTTGTGGCTATCCACAACAAGTCCCCTTTTTCCTTTCAATGGAGGCAGCTGGCCTTGTCAAAATAAAAGCCTCCTTTCAGCATAAAGGCACAGCTGCTCTTTCACATTAAAAGCGTGATAGTGGAGGCTCATTCACGTGTCAGTTGCACAAGACGGCAACTGAATTAAGATGAAGCGACACTAGGGACTGTTCTTCCACATGAAAGAGATTAAGATAAGGAGTCTTTAAAATTGAATCAAGGGCACTATGGTCTTCTACTGGACCACCCTCTTCCATTTTGCTGAAAGCTGTTTTCATACTTTTTGGCCTGCTTTTACTTGAATAAAGACCTCAATCATGCAGCATTTGCAGCAGATGTGACAAGCAGATGTGCATTGTTAAAATCAGGTCTAGGTTTTGAGAGTGGTTCAGCTATGGAGAACTGTACAAAAAGATAACTTTTGGTTAGTTTAGACTGAAATCCCAATAATACAATAATACCTGTATGTGCACCAAGCAAGGTCTATAAAGTTTTTTCTATGTTTTCCCAGTTTAGTGAGGAAAAACTTGACTGGCCTGCACAGAGCCTTGACGTTAACCCCCAATCCAACAGAGATGAACTGGCCATATAACCCAACATCAGTGGCTGACCTCAGTGACTCTTCCTCGAAAGAGTGGAGGTTGTCATTGCAGCATATTAACGCATGTGGTTTTGGAATTAGATGTTCATAAATGAAACGTGCATGTTATCTTCAGGTATCCAAATATATCTGACCACATATTTATGCTAATTATGACTGCTAAGGGCAAGTTAAATGCTTGTTGACAAGTTTCAAGTGAATGCCTATGTCAGACAATGGTGGTGTAATGTGATGGGATGGGATATTATTTAGAGTAAGTGTCAGCATTATATTAACAGAATGAGATAGCCCCCACCCCGACCCCAAGTGCCATGGACACTTATTGTGACTGTATAGGTTGTCCCCGTTTCACACAACAGTTTTACCCTCATCTGGGCTGCAGTTCCTTCGCATCCTTCTTTTCCTTTCCTTCTCTCTCGCTCACACTCACTGTTCACTAAATGGCCCTTTTGTCTCAAACTGCTTCTGCCTTCCGGATCGAATACAACAAAACCGAGAAGAAAAAAAAACACAAACAAAAGCCTAAGAAACACGACGATCTGATACGCTCTGTCCTTTCCTGTCCTTTCTGACCCTTCTCTCTCCTCTCTCCACGCTGGAGCTCACACTAAATGAATGAATAGAGATCTGTGTTGATGTCTGTGCTCTGAATACTAAGATGTGGAGGGGGAGAGAGGGGAGGGAGGTGGGGTCAAGAGGAGGCACATGTGATTGGCTGTGTCTATCTCCAGCTGAACTCTGAACCCTGCGGAGCTCCTGCCTACACATACAGTAAACACACACTCGTGTGTTGGACATATAGACCTTTTGAACAGTTAGAACATAATACAGTACCATTGTATTGTCCAAAGGAATGTTTAGTTTACAAAGTCCGGACCATGCACACAACTATATAGAAACTAGCAGTAGCACATCAATCTATGAAAAGTAGTGTTAACTGATCTTTTTGGACACTTGGGGACTGCACAACAAGGTGTAAATACAACATTGACATGTTATCACCTCATCATGTTGTTGTGGCAACCATGTTGCCTATTGACACATCCAACAGACGCAGAGCAACATTAGCATTTCTTATTGAGTCATGTTTCTGGCCAGCTGATGAATGGAAGTCCAATATTCACTTCCCGTTTAGCTCCTGAAGGAAATAGCTGGCTCTTTAGCAGCTAAACTTAACCACTGGGAGCAAGTTAAGCCAAGAGACCCCTTTTTTTGTAGGAAAAGTCATATTTGGAAATGTAGGTTCTTCGTAATGAAGGAACATATCAACCAATGCAAGGGTGTGCTTCATGTATGTGTTTTTACTGTAATAGACAGTGAGACTGACAATATTTGTTAGAAGGTTCAATTAATTGTTGGTTTTGGTCTTCTCTGGGGTTATTTGATATAAAAAAAGAAAAAATACAGAATATCCCCCCTTATCCATTAACAGTATCTACAGTCACTAGTCTAAAATGCACAAAGCAAGTTATAGCAAGTTATTGGGAAGTGCATCAGTCTCACTGACAGTAATATGATGGATTCCCTCTCACGTAAAATTACTTTTTCCATACTTAAGGTTAGGATCTCTTCCTCTCTGTCCGGCTCTTCATCCCTCTCCTTCCCTCTGTCCTGTACGCACAAGAATTCTTTGTTTTCGAGGAGATGAAAGGGACAAAAGCCACCATTGAAAAATACGACTGGGTGAGCGAGTGAGTGAAAGAGAGAGAAAGTTAAGCGGGGAGAGGAGAGCGGTACGGAGGGTTAAAGTGTGTGTGTGTGTGTGTGTGTGTGTGTGTGTGTGTGTGTGTGTGTGTGTGTGTGTGTGTGTGTGTGTGTGCGCGTGTGTGTGTTTGCCACTGAGCTTGATCATGTGTGAGTATGCAGTGCTTGACATTGACATTGTGAGGGGGCAGAGATGGGGGGGAGGGAAGAAGGGAGAGAATAATTGGTTTTGAGGGGAGGATTGAGAGAGCATCGGGTGACAAAAGGAGTGAAAGAGGAAGCGGGAGGGAAATGGATGGTGATGGAGAGAGGAGAAGGGGTATGTGAAGTGAAGGTGGAGGAAACAGATCGGTGACAAAAGACGGTCATTAGTATTCCAGAGGAGAGAGTAATCCCTTCCACTCAGTGCCCCTGTCCAGTGTCCACAGCCATAAAGAACCCCGAGCAGCCAGTACACTGCACTGAAAAGACTCAATGCAACACAAGTTGAATGGCTGTGACCACTGTCCACAACACAGCAGCCTCTGCGCCGGACTGAAAGGACTGTCTAAACATCAACCCAGGCCATGCCAAGAAGGCATCTACTCAGCCAACACAAGACGTTACCAACCACAAGCTTACTGGAGCCAAACTAACCACTGCACATCGCCATACAAATGAGCTGCTGTTGTGTCAATGTGTCTTTATATATACAAGGAATGATTTCAGACAGTCTCATTAAGAGAGAGCCTCTTCTTTGGCAGTGCTTTGTGTTGACCTTTCCTGTTCTGTCTCTTTACTCCCGGTCTTTATTATATACAAGTAAAAAGTTGCGGCCCTGATTGGTTCACACAGCCTGCTATACATTTCCCAAAGCTTTATGTTGATGTGTGTTGCAGCAATAGATTAGCTTGATTTTTTTATGGTAAGAACACTGATGTTTATCTTGATGCATCATTGTTATAACTTTAAGTTATTAACATATTTTGCAGTTGCTGCCAACAATCACTAAACCAATAGACATTTGCTTTGTTGGTCTGGAAGCTGATTTATAAGTATAAAAGAAAATACAACTTTTTAACCAACTATATAATACTGATCACACGCAGCAGATATTGGAGCACTTCCTTGTTGGTCAAAGGTCAATATAGAAACATAGATCATCACTGTCAGGTGTACCTTTTGCGTCAATAACAACGCCAAATGCACCTGACCAAGCATCGCTTTTTTGACGCGATGGGAGTGAGAATGTGTTGGTGAGGCTTAGGGTTTCATAAACCTAAAATTGGTGTAACTTGCAAATCCATGTATCTCCAAAACATCAATTTTCCACAAGCTAAGAGAAATGGCCCTCTTTACAGCTTTGTGACAATGATTTTTTCTTCAGATAATCCAGGTTCCAATCCAATCCAATTTTTAAATAGTTTATTAAATTTAAAAAGTAGGAGAATTTTTTTTAGCCATAAATAAACACTTTATGCAAAATGACCCAATTTGAAGAGTCACAAATGTTAGATTTTTTTTTTGTGTAAAAAAAAAGGCTACGTGAAATTATTTCAAGAGACATTCACAAGGGGGGGTCCCTGGTGTATTCTCTGTTTTGTATAGGGTCCCTGGCTGAAAATGAAATTGAGAAACAAAAAAAAAAAAAAAACGAAAAAAAAAATATTGTTTCTATGAGGACAAAGGGTTTTTGATGCTATTTGACCATCTGATAACACTATGGATGAAGGATACGACTTCCTTCTATAGTCCATTTTAGAGGAAAACTGTAATCAAAGCAACCATCATTTCTACTAAAATACAGTAGTTGTATATAAACATAATCTTCATGTAGGCTACATCTACATTCAGTGCATTTGTACTGTCATCATCTGTTGTGAACATTATTTAACATGCAATTTAACAACAGGAAGTAAATGTGACCAGTTGCCACAGTGATCAGACGTTTGTCTCAATGTGTCCATGTGTCCATGTGTCCAGCATTCTGTCCAAACCTCCATCTAGAACTAAACACTTCGCCTCCACTTCCTTGGCCCAGAATTAGTAGGTTAAGAATTGGGACATTGACCCAAATTAAACAATGGAGAGCAGCTGTTGGCCAGTAGGCTGTGATTAAGGACTGACTTTTACCATCTTATTCCGACTCGGTAGCAGCCAATGGGCTGTCTCTCTGCTGTAAATCTGACTGGTCTACTACTGTTGTGAAACTGATGAGGATTCCTCAATGGGAAGATGTGATTTATTTTGACTGAAGGTTTCCGAGCCAAGACTTTTTTGTAGACTTGGAAACAACCTGTTCTTTCCACTGTGTTTTGTACAAGCTCTCTAATATTTTCCGCTACTATGAGTACTATCTTGCATCTACAATTGCATTGCAGCTACTTCTCGTGTAAGTGCAGCAGAATCCCACGTGTTTTTCCCTGTTTTGCTTCTAAATAGTTACCATAAACTGTTAATATATTTATTAATTATGGGTATCCTTGCCGGACAGGTGCCGAATGTGGAAACTTGAGTTAGTTAAACGTTTCATTTAACGCTGAATTATCTTTGACTGCAAAACATTGTTGCACCCAGTACAGTATTAAATATTTTAGGATTTTATGGATTTTTTGCTACTAATTCTACTAATGTAATAATACAGTCCCATATAATTATGTGTAGCAGTCAGACATCGTGGTACAGATTTGATAGTGGATAGGATCCTCCTCTATTGTTACACACTTCTAATATCCCTCCGCGCTGTAAACACAACACACAGTAGATGCAGTGTGAGTCTGAGCACCTGTTTGAATGTCCACTTCAAGCCTGGCATCAAACAGCTCAAGGATATACAGCATGTTTCCTCTGATTATTATAACACTGACAGGAGATAAGGACTCAAGAAAGTGAATAGAGGAACATCACATTTCAGGATTATAAAAATAACAAAATAAAAGATAAAAATAAGTCTACTAAGACAGACACACTTAGTACTGTAGTACTTATAGGAAGATCACAGGGATTTAACAGTTAGGTTCATTTCAAAGCACAAGTCAAATAAGCTGTCAGATCTACACATTGTTTTCATATTCTTTTAGTATGAAGGAGAAGAAGAAGAAGAAGAAGAAGAAGAAGAAGAAGAAGAAGAAGAAGAAGAAGAAAAGCTACTAAATTCAAAGATTAAAGACTGATTTTGAAATGTGTATGTGTCTCTTACCTTTCTGTTGTTTTGTAACAGAAGCTCACTCGGACCTCAGCTTTGAAACTTGAAGATTTAATTAATTTCACTGTCCAGCAGACATGTGAAGAAGACAGAGAGCATACAATCTGTCTTGGAGAGGGGGAAAGAAATTGAAAAAAAGATGAGAAAGTTCACGGTTTTGAACGACGCGCACTTGTTGACAGCTCAAGCATGTTTTACATCACCTCTGGCTTTGACATCACATTGTTTCTTTTCTTTTGCAGTCTCCCTCTACGTCGTTGCCATCCTATATTTATAAAAACAAAAAAAACTCTTAGGAAAAAGCATGAAATCAGAAAAAAGACGCCTTGGTGAGGATTGACCAGCGGTCAGTCAGTGTCTCCCGGCACACTGGTACTGGCAGTACCGGTTCTGGCTCACTGTTACTGGGTCATTATGTAATCAGATGAACAGAGTTTTCACATCTCCGTGCTTGTGAAGCTGAGAGGGAGCCCTGTGTGTCCAGCCAGAGAGAAGTTAAAGAAGCTTGTGCTGTCCACTCCTCCAGGACCCCCCTGCACGCCTCTCTATATAAACCCAAAAAGTATTCAGACAGCCGCTATTTCACGACATTTTTAATTCATTAATTCAACTCTCCTCCCAGCTTCTCCTCCTACCCTCCCTCTCCGTGTCTCTCCCTCACTGTACTCTATAAATGGGTCTCTTTGTTGCAAGGCCTCCTCCGCTGTTTCAGCCTTTGTCAACTTTCTCATGTAAATGTTTGATGGTTCTAAGATACAAGCCTGGAAGTTGTTGCACTGAAACGGAGGTATTTACAAATCAAAGACGGGGGGAAAAAAACAGGGCTCTTTTCTTGAGCGCTTGGCTCCTTGCAGTTTTGCGTTGGCCAGTGTGCAGTGAATGGATAATGTCGGTGCATCGCTGTGAGGCTGTGCCATGTCCGCCTGCAAGGAGGGGGACACGGCTGTGTATAGGCGAGTACACACGGTCCTGCTGTGAATGGACAGCACGGGATGACCAGGACGAATTAATTCACCAAAGTAACAAGCATTATAGTGAAACACTGGCCCTGTGGAAATGTGTTACCTTCACAACTGATGGGGGGAAAAAGTCATTTTTTTTCAAGTACTGTAGCTAATTTCTTGTACATTACTTAAGAATTTCCATTCTATACTACTCGCAATATTGTACGTTTTACTCCATTTGTTTCACAGCTTAATTACTTTGCAGATTATTGTGCAAAAAATTTGATCACCAAATAAAATATGATGCATTTTTATAGATAAAACAACCCAACTGTATACATAGCATCACCTCCATCATTGTGTCAAAATGTGGAAAAGAAGGCTATATTGACTATTTGATAACAGGCTACAGTTACGTACTTTAAGTATTGTATAGTAAATATACACCAGTACAAAGTATATGGTCTTCCTCCCTATAGAGGTATTGTATGTCACTATAGGAGCTGCCTAACAGAGTGTCTTATTCTAAAGAAAGTGAAAAGGGCAACTTGTCAGCCCCGCTTTTAAAGCTCGCCTTTTAACTTTGTTTTGACGGGAGTTAAATTTACCGAATGTTGAAATGAGAGTCCCAAGGATTCAGGAAGGACACAAGCACAATAAACCCGGCTCTGCGCAATATTCAACTCAGCTGGTTTCACACGCACATCAATCTGCGGGGGCCCCTCCAACCTGCCAGAGGTTGTTGTTCCACCTCAGCACCCTCTCCTGTCCTGCAGAGTTTGGGGCTCCCCTTATCCGGACCAGTGGGGCCCTGCATCCATAGGGGCCCAGATTATATGAGTGTGTTTACCTTCTGGGTGAAGATTTCATGAGGATTTGGCTCCTTTTAGGTCGGGGTCATCCTTGGCTTCCAGGGTGGGGAGCTTCACCTGAAGGTGTCATGAAGCAGCTGATGAATAGAGGGATGAAAGAAAACAAATGCATCAAGATGAATGCAACTGTTGCAGAAAGAGATGCTAAAGAACATTTCTTGCAGTTGGCAAATTGCTGTACAAACTGTTTGAGAAATGTACTGTGCTTATTGTGTCTATATAATGACCTGAAATAACCTTCTCTGTCAAACAACATACAACCTTTGCAACTAACTGTAATCAACCTTTTGCATCTTTCTCAATAAACATGTTAAAAGAACAGAACTGACCTGCTGTATTATAGCTGTGTTGTTGCACTGTTGTCCTCATCATTGGCCTCTCTTAATTTCTCAAAACAAAGTTTTTCAGTTTTGTTTCTGGTTCTTCAACACAAACTGTTTTTTTTTGTGGCAGAGCTGCTTTGAAGGCAGAAATAATCTCATCGGTTGAGTAAAAACCTTGCAGGTGGAGTCAAACAGAGTCTAGCAGTGTATATGGTGGCTGTGTGTTTCCTATTAGCATTACCTTTAGCAATTTCAGCTTCAGGTCTCAATTTTAATTCACCAAATACTTTGGTGTATGACTAAATACTTGCAAAACTGATGACAATCCCATCAGCCTCAGCTGCACTTTGTGTTCAGTGATCGATAGCAAATGTTAGCATGCTAACACGTTAAATTAGGATGGCGACAATGCTAAACATCAGCATGTTAGCATTGTTATTGTGAGCATGTTAGCGTGCTGACGTAAGCACAGCCTCACAGAAACGCTAGCATGACTGAAGACACTTTTTATGTAAATGTTACCAAAAGAAAATGTGTGCATGGAAGTGAAGGAACGCTGGACTCTTAAAAAGTATATTAAACATATTTGTTTCATTTTATTAACCACATATGGCATTTGTGACCATTTTTGTTCAACTACACCAAAGAAAAGGGTTCTGCTTTGTTTCCTTGTGTCAACCAGAACTTCTGACATGCTGGAGTTGTAGGTCAATGTAGTATGGACAAGACTATTTCTACTTCTATTTTTAACAAAATTGTCACACTCAAGTTGCACGCAAGTTACACACACAGTAACACATTAACAAATACGCATTATCTCCAATACAAAGGACATCAGTGACTTTAACCCAAGTATAACCCAATCAAACCACATCATTGATTGGGCAACAACTAAACCATATTTTGTCTTCCAAAGAAGCTTCAAATATCTGATGAAATAGGCCAGCCTCATGTATTCCTAAAGGTGTATGGCAACAATAAATAGTGTACAGTATTAGTAGGCTCAATATTGCTCTGCATCATATTTAACCCACATCATGTATGAAAGAATGTGACCTCGCGAAGCCAACACAAACCAACACATTGCTCGTCTGTTTTCAGACCGGCGAGTTTTAGGAAAACTATGTCACAGAGGTCAGCGGTCACTGAGAGGGAGTCAAGAGAGGAGAGAGAACAAGAAAAGAGAGGAGGAGGCAGAGGTGGAGGAGGAGGAGGAGGAGGGGAAAGGAAAGAGAGCATGAGATAAACTGTAAGAGGACACAAAGAAAAAGAGGAAGAAAGAGTAGAAGCAGACAGGAGATGTGGTGGAGCAGAGAGACATTGTAAGAGGAGGTATGGAGGAAGGAGAGAAAGTAGCACATGATGCCGTAATGTGGACCGGTCGGAAGGCTTTTTTCACCTCCATCTTCCTTTTTTCCACCCCTTTCTTTGTTCATGTGCCTCCTTGGCCCAGGATGAGGTTTGTGTTTCCTTCACATGTTGCCCTCGCCCTTTGTTTCTTCTTTTATTTTTTCACTTCACTAGCCATCTCCCCCCCCCCCCTTCTTTCTGGTGGAAGAAGTATTCAAATCCATTACTTAAGTAAAAGTACTAATACCACACTGTAAAAATACTCTGTTACAAGTAAAAGGTCTGCATTGAAAAAGTTACTTAAGTAAAATTATGTAAGTATCATCAAAAATGTACTTAAAGTATTAAAAGTAAAAGTACTCAATGCAGTAAAATCCTCACATTGTAGAAATTGGAAACGATCCAAACAGTTGTGTGTTTGATCGGCTAATCATTTCAGCTGGACTTGTATATTATAAGTTATATTGTTGGGTAGTTTAATTTATAATAAAACATTGTTTTATTATAAATGTTGTTTTTTTGTTTTCTGCTGAAGAAGAAGCAGGTCTGGTGTGAGCACTTTGGCCAGCGTAGAAGAAGAGGAGTTTACCGAGGCCTCTTCGGTCAATAACGGCAACCTGTGCCTTTAAAAGCTCTCTGAAAATGAAAATCAGTGAGGCAAACATGAAGTTCATGTATGACTGTTCATGCATTGAGACACACTATATCCAATACATTGTGTTTTTATGCTGTTAGTGTTAAAGATGTTTCAGTGAAAACCAAAATAGTTATGTTGACAAAGGCATGGTAGACATGTTCAACATTAATCTCTGACTCCATCTGGTGGTTATCTGTCACACACACAGACTCCTCAGAGGCACAGTATAAGCTGGTGAAAAATACAGCAGATATAGGCCTATATAAGTATTTTGATTTCACAGGAATACAAGGGAAAGGGTCAACAAAATGTAGTTTTTTTGTACTTTGTAAATTCTGAATAATACTTATTTAAAGATGCAGTAGGTAAGACTTATAAAACTAACTTTCTGTCATATTTGCTGAAACTGACCCTATGTTCCAGTAGAACTACATTAACCAGTAATAAAAAAAAAGATCCAGCTCCTCTGGCACCACCTATAGCCTGTAGTGCGATTTGCAAAAATCAACAGCTCCCTGTTCAGATGCACCAATCAGGGCCAGGGGGGGGGGTGTCTAACTGCATGTCAATTACTGCTCATGCACACACATTCATTCTCCCTTGTGGGGGGAGGGGCTTAGGAGACCGTTGGGGCTTTAGCAGAAAGGGGGAGGGACTGAGAAGTTGTAGATGTTCAAATTCTTTGCCTAAGTCCTGGATCTTCACAATCCTACCTACGGCACCTTTAACCTATATTTTACTGTGAAATTAGAATAAGAATCAAGAGTAAATATGAAAATCGAAATTAATAGTGTTCTCCATTGTTTCATTTTCTTGGCCATTCCATGAAAATGTGTTGCATTTTTCTGTGTGTTACTAGGTGAAAGGCAAATTCTCTGTATCCACTTTCATTATCATGTATTTAAGCCTGAGGTTGAAGAACAGTAAACAGATATTTTGATGAGTCAAATTTGGCATATTTAGGGACTAAAAACAGACAAAAAAGCTATAACTGTGACAGACAAAAAAAACTGTGAGACTGTAAAGAATTTTCAGTCTCATTTTGGTTGATTGATGTTTTGACTTGAGGACAGAGCTCATGTCAAATTTTAGATTTTTCTTTAGATCACAAAAAATAAATTCTATAGTTTAAGTTGCCTATCAAATCCACAAAATAACTTTGAGCTAGATGCTGTCAACAACAGCAGCCACAAGTGGTCTTTGCTGCTCTTACACAGAGCAATAATAGTCAGCGTCTCTCTCGTTAGCAAAGACAGTTTATTTTGGTTTCAGGGATGTAACAAATTATGTTTTCTTATTTTCAGATGATTCAAATGTATTCTTGTAAGTAAAACAAGATCACTGGTGTAGGAAATTATGAAAACAATTCATGAGCCTGAATTACTGACTCCTGCCTCAGACTTTGCAACTTTAGTCTTTTTAATCATGGGAAGATGGTACTTCATTAGACTAGATCGGGTGTTTTTTTTTCAACAATTTGCTGCATAAAGAAAAGAAAACTTGTAGCCTTCAAACCTAATTTCAACTCATGTGATATGCAGACGGGTCACAAATTACAGGAAAAACTGAATATACAAAATAAGTAAAGAAACACAATGAATGCAGGTGCTCATATAGCTTAAAATAATAATTATAATTATAATAAAAAACTTTCACACAGGGGGTGTAGCTAAATGTGCTTTACAATAAAGTAAAGAAACGAGAATAAATAAAAAAAAAAGGCAAATTAAAACAAGTGGAAATACTTGCGCGATAATCCAAGCAATCAAATGAGTAACAAACAACAGAGGCAGTAAATAGCAAGAACATGTACTGTATGAAAAATAAAACATGTAAAAGATACGAATATAACAAAGGGAGATTGACAGTTAGTTAAAAGCTTAAAAAAAATAATAAGTTTTTAATTACTGTTCAATAATGTTCACAGAGCTTTCATGTCTAGAGAAGGGCACACTGAATGGTATGTTTGTAAAAAAATAAAAATCAAGCAAATCATTTGAAATGGTCTTCACAGTCACCAAATCTCAACCTAACTGAATACCAATGGGAGATTTTGGAATGTTAACACATTCATGCCTCTTTTAAAATTTCAAACAAGGTCAGGTTTTCTTTTACTTTTTTATTTATCTGTAATGAAATGACAGGACACCACCAAAAAGTGGAGGGAACAATGGAGGGAAATAATGCTATTACATTCAGTCTCAATATTTTCTAATGAATGTCGACTTGTTTTAAGAATTTTCTCCAATCTAATTATCGTGAAATGAGTCACATCTCACAAAGCATATAAAGATAATGACATTACGTTTGAGAAAGTAGCTCAACATATGATTTGCTGAATCCACTTCTGTTCACTTGTTTTACTCTAAAACCAAATCAGGAAACAGAAAAATTACAAGTCAAAAAGTTGAGGTGCAAAACGAGATGTCAAGAATATCAAAAGAAAGTCATCTCAATCCAAGGTGAACACACATACAACTAAATGCACACTCCTTCTCCTTTCGTTTTAACTAATGCGCTGCAGCATGGCAGTCTGCAAATAGCTCATCTAATCTCTGCCTTCACGAGGTCGAGTCAAGTTCTCACAATGAAGAAAACCTGATCTAATCTTTCCATGTCAGCACATGATTGCTGAAGACCTAAAGGTCCTCACAAAGTAATTTTATTTAAATTTAAATTCATGTTCATTTTTTTGCTGGTATCTTATATCCTATCTCTATGATTTCCTTTCCTTTCTCTGCTCTGATCATCATTTGCCTGGCTTACCATCAGTTGCATAATTGAGAAAATGTTTTCACTGCTGTTCAGACCTAATGTGACAATGAAAGGATGCCACATCAGCCACAAAACAGCTGTTCTTCAGTTTGTGCCATGTTAAGCAAGTTATTTGGCATTTCAGAGTTTCTCTTTGTCAGTTTGATCGCCCTTAATGGTCCATGCAATCAAATAGCTTCTAAATGTGTTAATCACTGGTTGGTTTATGTTTTAACTGGTTTTCCTAATCTTGAAAAATAGTTGCATGTTTCTGGTGAGCGACCATGTTAATCATAGCGTTCCATAAGGTTTTTGACCATCTATTAAAGCAGAAGTCACTTACACAAATTCCAGCCAAAATTTGTTAAAATCTTTGTTTTTAATAATGTCCATATACATTCTGGATCTCTGTGATGTTGTTTCCCAGCTCTCACCAACATTGCTTCATCTGATCAATGCTGGAAGCAACACAGCTGATCCAGAGCCAATTGGCAACAGAGACCCGAATAGACAAACAGGTCATGATGGCCATCTGTTACATAACTCGGAGCACACAAATGACCTGATATGTCACTACACGGCCGCATCAGTCATTTTGGCATTCTGTGCTTCCTCTTGTTTTGTGCATTTTCTAGAAATAGCCATGCATATCGTGAAACTTATGAAAAAAAAAACTTTTATTGTATCAATATCAATATGACCTTATGGGAATCATGTACACACAGTACACATAGCCCCAGATTAGCTAAATCATGCTTCATCCCATGAATGGTACCTACAGTTACTAAGGTCCCTGCTAAATACAAGCCATTGTAGTTGTCCTGAAACCCAGTTTTGCTTTGTAAAGTTCCAGGTAATAGTCTTCCTGATATAGTTTCTCACCCTAACCTCCACTGAATAAGGTCAGTGTGTAGCATTTCAAGAGTCCTTGAAAATGAGACCACATGGTTCAGTTTTCACATGTTGCCACAATGTTCCACTGATGCCACCCTTTACAGCTGCATTCGAGCATGTGGAATGTGTGTGTTATATCCGGAGCTCTTATGTATTTACTGTATATGCATTGCAACTTTAAAGGTGCGAAAAAGTATATTTAGAGTCACTTACTGTGAGAACAAAATTACTTTTGGCAGGGATCTGAACCAGTAACTCGTCAGATGTTGAGATTTCCGGATTTTAGAAATAAATTGTTTACCACAAACAGTGACTCAAAACTAATTTATGTAGCTCCCTTTTACACAAATTCTGACTTTGACTAGCTACTGGGGAACCGCAGATGAGTCAGAGCATAGTTGAAAGATCAACATGGCACTCAGGGCAGGGAAAAACAAATAATGTTAAACCCACAATGATGTGTATGATTGTGCAAGATGATGTGCGCAAATATCCATGTAGACATTTGGATTTACGGTAAGCTATACTCATGAGTACCTGGCAATTAAGCGGTTGAAATCCTGAAATGACAGAGATTTTGACACTTTTAAGGGACTTTTTTTGCAGTGTGTGCAGCAGAAACTTATCTACCTGTCATAAAACCTAAACAGCGGTTGTCAGGGAGTCACTAACATGTACATTTTGCATAATGCTGTTCATGTAATAGTGGGAGCTTAAGAGGAATGTGTACTCTGTAAAAGGTCATGCACTGATGGTATTTGGCACTCAGCATAAATGTACAAGCACTTGTTACGACCTATAATGTTCATTCACAGGTCAGTGTTTCAGTTTTATGTAACATGTTTTATGGCAATGACACCAGGGGAGAGCTATGTACAGTATACTTCTATGTAAAGTCATATTTCTCTTTTATTGCTCAGGAAGTTACAGTGTCAAGGCTGCAAAGCAAAGTCTGACATGTAAGCACTGTATCTATGCCTCCATGTATAGACACATTATATACATGTATTTTAATCAACCTTATTTTCTACTGAAAATCTGGTAGCAATGGAATTTTTTTTGGTTTAACAACACTTTAAATAGGGGTTTTTAACGGTCACCCTGAGGGATTTTGATCCAAAACAAGGTTGTATCATTTACTACAGATGTTACAGATGTAAACCAAGTAATTATACATATATAGTGCTATGCAGAATTGATCTTCAAGATACAATGATGTCAAAAACAATGCTTTTAGTTGTTCTTCAGTACCTCCTAAGGGAAATTTCTGTCTCTGTAGCTGCTGAATGCTGCACTATGTTTACCAGCTAGTTGCTAACTTTGTCTGTCTGCTGTTTGGTGCGTGTGAATCCCATGTTGAGACCATGTCTGAATGTGGGAAATGTTTGTATGTGTATTTCTGCAAAGCATGTATTGATAGAAACACATTCCCTTTCACTGGTTTGTCTTGTCTGTGCGAGAGCCATGTCTTGACATACTGTACATGACATAGCGTCTTTCTTGTATGTTTGTCTGTATTGAATTTAATTAAAGTCTAAACTCTGTCTGGACAGTCCTCATGTGACGCCACATGAGAAAGAAGAATGTAACATACATTGCTATCAAGAATGTACTGCTGAGATTCCACTAGTCTTGCGAGGCTTTGCTTCTGCAACTGTGCATCAACCATGTTCCACCTTACTTTACATTTGTACAGTATGTGTATCTTTATTTTAAGCTAAATCAGATTCAAGTTGCAATCATTTCTAGAAAATATGCAAAACATATTCCCTTTCTGTTAGAGCTGTTGGTGCCAACAGTGACCTCACAGATCAGATCAAGAAGAAGCTTTACCAGATCATATGACTGCTGACAATACAGTATGTCACACCATTAATCAAAATCAAAATGCAGATGAGGCCAAACAGCTGCCTTCAGTCTTTAAGTGACACTGAAATCCTTGCACTTCCTGTGGCTCTTTTTGTGTTCTATCGATCGGCAATGGATTAAAGTTACTGTTGAATTCAGTTAGAGACTTTATTGATACTTTAAAAAGGAATTTATGCTTTGTATTTGCTGCAGACCCTACTTAGCTCCAGACTGGAGTTTTTTGTTTTCTGTATTTGTATTTTCGGACACATTTTCCAACTTGTTTTGACCCGTTTGGTGCTGGTATAAGAAAACTTTTATACTCCATGATGTGTTTCACCTTCCACGCTACTCTACTGCATGAGTTGTGAGATCCAAGCAGGTACACAAATGTAAAGTTGATTGGTGTCATTCCATCTCAATGACCAATCATTGCTTCACAAAGAGCCCTGTCGATGTACTAACAGCAGAAGACTGTAATCAATTTCTCTATTTCTGTAGTTAAATTCGTCCTCACAATCACACATTCATGTGTTGAATTCAGTCCATGATGCTGGAAATCAGGTGACTGGGCATGTTTGCTTGTAGGACACTGGGAGGGGAACAACCAATTCTGTATAGCTCTAGAAAAGTGTCATGTTCTTTTTTCTGTCATCTAAAAAAATACTTGCACAGCCTCATTGTGGTTTATATGATTTTTTTATCAGCACATAAAAAAGCAAACATGAACAACAATATAATGAGCCAAGTCAAAGATAAGAAAATCTGCTACAGAGTAAAAGAAAATAGATCATTGGCTTATGGAAACTGTACTTTGCTCTGTGTTGGCATGTTTTTCATGTCTCATGCCCCCAAAAGACCAGGTAAACAGTAATCACTGTCTCTAACGTGCTATTACCAGCTAATACAATAGAGGTTATTACTCTATTTTATACAGGACTATTCTAGCAAACGGTTAGAGGGAGGCATATAAAATAAAGTCAGTACAACAGCACAAAAGGACAGATTTACAATATTTACCGTATAGACACGAAAGAGCAAAAACCTACAAATAAGCGATCTGCATCATTTTAACTGGGACTCTGGGCCTTTTGTCACCAAACTTGTCCGACCAGCATGACAAAGGTGTAATTTATCCCATTTTACAGGTGCAATAAATCTAACCAGACATTGACGGAGATGTCAATTGACTACACTCTGTAGGCTACACAACACCCACGCAGTCCTTAGAGAACAACGTACAGCCCAAATAAGTTGTGTGTGTGGGTGGGCAGGGCCTTTAAAGGAATACTCCACCATTTTTCATCATCAAAGTCTGTTTACAGTGTGCACATAAAGCCTTTTGTGGCTCAAGAGGAAGCTGTGCAGACTCTGATCAATTGACCTCTGTTGCCTACTCCTCATCTCTCCTTGAGGCTAGAGGCTACATTAATTTATTAATTTATAATTTGATTTATACTGTTATACAATTTACACTCTGTTTTTGAAATCACTACACACTACACACAGTCCTGAAATACACACACACTCAGGACCTATTCATGCACAAATGGAGAGATGTCAGAGTGAGTGGGCTGCCAGTGCTAGACTAGCGCCCTGAGCGGTTGGGGGAGTACGGTGCCTTGCTCAAGAGCACCTGGCAGTGCCCAGGAGGTCAATTATTAAGGCAGGTGAGAAGATATGTAGCGGTGCGACCTGATAGCCAAGTGGTTAGGGCACATACTGCATGGGCACAGATGCCCTGAGTATCAAATAAAGGCATAAAATGCCAAAAATGGGATGCAGACCATTAACTGCAACGCTCCTGGCTCAAGTCTCGCCTTGGCCCTCTATATATCTACTGTATCTCCAACCTTAAAACAAGATGTGTGCAATGGTAGTTATCGTTGGTTATCGGTCTGACCAGAAGATGTAACTGTGTATCACAACAGTGGAAGGAAATGAGTAAGTATGGCGTGCACAGTGAGAACATAAGTGGTTCAAGTATTGATCCTTGACTTCTGCAGCTGACGAGATAACATCTGGGGGAGATCCTATTTTAACAACAGGAGGGGAAGCAATCCAGTCACTCCAGGAACAATTGAGTGTGGAGTGATCAATGGTGTCAACAGTTACATTAAGGGTCAAAGGTCAAGGACGACCAATGCAGAGTCAGCTGTTAAGAGTTTCAGTTTGAGTGCAGCTTCTAAAAACCCATCTGGCACTTTACAAAATATTATTGCCATAGAAAAATTAAAAGCTGTCTCGTGATGTTACAGTAGCTTGCGGTAACTTTGGCAGCTTTGCAAATTACACAAACACAGCAGATGATTGGTGTGGAATGCATATCAAGATGCATGACATTACAAACTGGCGTGTTTCTGCAGGGTCTGCTGACATTGTATCCCATGCATGACTGAGTCTGTATTCAGCAAGGGCAATGGCACGACAAAATGTTTAGAAAAGGAGAAGAAAAGCTGACAGACAACAGGTTTCTGAGGAAGTTCAACTACGTGACTGTCCTGCTACCATCAGTGTCTACATTTTAGAATCATCCTTTTCATCAACCAACATTTTTATTGACAGTACGGCCTGGATGTAAAAACTAAGGGAACAGGTAAACAAGTAAGTGTAGGTCAACATATGGTGACCACTCATTGGCTGAGCCATAGGGGTGTTCGCTATGACAGAGGGGAATGGGGTACATGTCAACAGGTCAATGACTTCTATCACGTTATCAGACAATTTTAACAACTGCCCTTAAAACGAACAGGAGACATGAAGATGTCAGAACCCAAACAGAGAGGCAGTTGACCTGGAAGGAAATCGTGACACGCACTGTCCTCTTATGTGTCAAACAACAACTCAAGGTCCAACGACGTCAGGCCATATTTTGTTCTCTAGGCTCTCCATGTTTTGAAAAACCTTTGGTAGTCTTGGGTCTGTATTTACCTGTAATCCTAAAGAAGTAAACCAAGGCAAAGGTCAATAACTTGCCCATGTTAACATGGGTAATGATTACAGGTCGTCCTTCACTAGTGTTTTACTGTAGTTCATTTGCGAATATACTAGTTTAAAATAAATTATTGTGTCTGTTCACTCCAGCATTTGAAAAAAAGCATATAATGTGATTATGGTGTTATAATATGTACATGAAAAGTTTATTTGGTTTACAGTTTGTTGTCTATTGTGTTATTTTATTGTTTATTAGATGTTGTGGCTTTTGATTCTTAACTTTTCTATAGGGAGGTGGTGATGGTGAGTGTGTGTGTGTGGGGGGTGGGGTTCAGACGGGAAGATGATGTGTTCATGTCGTGAGTTGTATGTTTTGTTTTGAACATTTTTTTATTATAATTTACATTACATTACATGTCATTTAGCTGACGCTTTTATCCAAAGCAACTTACAATTGCTATACTGTATATGTCAGAGGCCGCACACCTCTGGAAGAACTAGGGGTTAAATGTCTTGCTCAGGGACACATTGGTTGATGTACGCAGTGGGAATTGAACCTAGATCTCCCACACCAAAGGAATGTGTCATATCCACTGCGCCATCACCACCCATATATAATTCTTGTACCAATAAATACCCCCAAAAAGGGGGAGGGGTGTTATGTAATCTGTGTCAGGGACCAGTGGGATTGGCAGAAACATTGAGTTTCTTCTTGTGTAAGACTCCCTGCATGCTTTTGACAACAATCTGGGGGCAGGGTCCAAGTGAGCAGCCAGACGGGAACCAGACACACACACACACACACACACACACACAGCAAGAGGCAAACTGGGAACAAGGAAGACACAGGGAAGACATCACACACAAAGGGAAACACATGGGAGAGACAGGTGCACGTCCATAACAGTGACTTTGTGTCCTTAAATGCATGAGTTGTAACAGCTGTGTAGCCAAGGTAGAACCAGGCCTCAGTCTAACGTACCTCCTTCATACAGCATGTATCCATCTTACCTTGTTAGCGTCTTTCAAATTCTGTCAATGCAGTTAATGTCAAAATAATATTTTAATTAAGTATCTTCAGCTCAGCACACAGAGGATTTGGACCTTTCTAAGTTGGCTTGTTAACAACCGATACACAAAGACAAGTTATCTAGCCTTTCTCACAGTGACTTTTGGGTTCAGCTGCTCCAATTTAGCGGTCTTCATTTATTTGATGGATTGAAGCAAGTTGCAGACTGTTGACTGGGAGATTTTCTTTTTTACATATGTTAAGGAAGAGACACAACATGATCATCATATAATATAGTTAAAGTCAGCTTACATTAAAGTGCTGCTTATACTGTATGTTAAGTTGATAAAAAAAATCAAACTAAAGGGCCATTCTGTAAACCTAATTTTACTTTTGATACTGTAACAACATTTAGCTGCAAACTAAGATTGTTTTAATGTACCTAAATCTTTAAGTGAAGTGAAGGACTTTACACTGTGGTATTGATACATTTACTTACAGTAAGTTAAGGATCCAAATACTTCTTCCACCACTGGCAGAATGTACTGTATGTTTGCCATTTCACACTTGAATCTGTGTGTCCATCGCTGCTGAATGTCTCGTTCCGTTTCACATTTAATACGGCACATCGATTACAGTCCACAGTGACAATCCTCGTGATTTTGTGTGTGTGTGTATATGTGTGTGTGTGTGTGTGTGTGTGTGTGTGTGTGTGTGTGTGTGTGTGTGTGTGTGTGCTTGCATGCGTACATGCGTATGTGCGTATGTATGTAATATTTTTATTTATGACTTGCTGGGTTGTAATCTGACTCATTCACAACACACACTCCAATGGGTGTGCCAATGAACAATCAAGTACACTGGCAACAATAACAAAAACACACATCCGGATGCAATCAAATGATAATACATCTTAAACACACAACGGGGACTGTAAACATTGGGAAAGAAGTGTTGTTGGCCTCCTTCATACAGCATGTATCCATCTTACCTTGTTAGTGTCTTTCAAATTTTGTCAATGCAGTTAATGTCAAAATAATATTTGAATTAAGTATTTTTCAGCTCAGCACACACATTTGGAGATTTCTTAGTTGGTTTGTTACTTTGAAAAGTCACATGAAAGTGCTGAAAGCCAAACCTCAACCAGGTTTTATATGTTGAGTAAAAACATAAGCACATGAGCTGCAAATTCTTCCTTTCAAAGGACTCACAGAGCACCATTATTTGTAAGGACAGTTTTAAAAGTACTTAAATAGATTTACATAATTGTTATGGGCAAAACATACTTATCAAAAGAGTACATTTCAAAATGCTAAATTATTATGAGAATAATATTTCATTATTTTTTACTTTTATTATTATTGATTCATGTTGGGCAGTTTAACATATAACAAATCATTGTTCACAACAATGAATCATATTTTGTTGATTGAAGAAATCTGCAAAGTAACTAACTGAGACACACATAGTGGAGAATAAAGTTCAATATTTTAGAGTAAAAGTTTCAAGATACATAAAATGGATATACACAAGTAGGGATGCAACTAACGATTATTTTCATTGTTGATTAATCAATTAGTTGTTGGTCTATATCATTTCAGAAAATGGTGAAAAATGTCAATCAGTGTTTTCCAAAGCCCAAGATGACATCCTCAAATGTCCACAACTCAAAGATATTTGGTTTACTGTCACAGAGGAGTGAAGAAGCTTAAGAAGAATTTAAGCTGGAATCAGAGATTTTTTTAACTTCTCTTTTCAAAAAATGTGTCATCTAATTGATTAATCTATTAATCTTTGCAGCTTTGTACTCAAGAAAGTAACTCACAGTTGCACTCTAGTAGCGTACTTGGTTACCAGTATAAAGATGTTTAAAAGTCAGCATGTGTTGCTGTATGGGATCAATTATATATTAAAACACTCAACAACTGATGTTGAGAAGAACAAGAATCACACGGACATGTGAGGTTCAAAGCAAAACTGAGTCACGCTGAAAATACACATCTTATCTGGGAAAATACGGACTGTTAATCAATAGTGGAAAGCAGGATGTGAAGTGGTTTATAGTGGCTGTTGGGAAAAAAGAGGGGAGTGAATGGGGTGTCGATTAGAACATACACATATATTTCCTAAGTTGCATGCTATTTTGAAGGTGTGTCCACCCAGCCAATGAGGGTGCAGCATCCACATGCGTCATTTTGAACAGTGGTGGAGCGAAGGGGGGCGGGGGGCTCTGTGCCTATAATAAACCCAGCGACAGTGCCTTTTTCTCCACAGACAAGAGAGAAGAACTGAAGACTTTAACAGGACTCCAAACCAGAGAAACTCAAGAGAAGATTTTTTTTTAAAGCTTTCTTGTCTATTATATCTTATATTTTTAACAGCTGGCCTCTAATTCAAAGTTTTTGCTGCTTTGGAACTTGATTTTCTGCGCTAAAAAGTGCACATTTTGTCATTTTTCTTATCTGATCAGACTTTTATTTAATCATTCGCAATGTTTCCAGACACCAAAAATGGGTGAGTACACTTTTGAACAGACTGTACTTTCCGATTTCTTCTTCCCATGCAGCTGAACACATGGCCCCCTTCATGGGCATCTCGGGACTGTGGGTAATAAATATACTAGGAATGTTTGGCTTGGGGCCAGAAATATATACTGTATGTGCACATGCTCTGTGGGCAGCAAAATAAAAGCCATTCATTTATTCCTGAGGGAGTCCTACATGGTATTAAACTGCCTTTTACAGTTTATATGAACGTTATGGCACATTCTTAATGATTAGATCATAAGTAAAAAAATCAATATTCTTCATTAAGACTGTCCTGTGGCAGTAGGTGGCAACTTTATTTTAACTTTAAAGTGTTTTTAAGGTTTTAATAAAGTTTCAGAGTATATTTATTTATAGCACAGTCTTGTGTAGCCATTGATGCATGTTTGAGTACAGGTGAAAGCAGTTTATCGTTGAAAGGAAATACTCAAATTGTCAAATTAAAGGAATCAGTGAGTGTGATCAACTCAGCAGACAAAATGGTGTGTGCGTGTCACCACTGAAGTGCATGAGAGGCGTGATACTGCTGTGACTGCAGGAATGTGTGTGTGTGAGAGTAAGAGTGTGTGTCTCTTCAAGTCATATCCTTATAAGTAGCAGTTCTCAGATCAGGCCTGCTGCCCAGAAAATCCTGTAATCTGATTATAACGACCATGTCACATGCTACTTAATGTATAAGGAAGCAAAGAGAGGTTAATAAGGGCATTTTGCAATCAACCTGACCTCCGACCCTCTTTTCATGTCATCCAGCTACACCTATGAGGACTGCAAGGCCACTGCTGATTGGCTGCTGGCCCAGACAGACGTCCGACCCAAAGTGGGCATCGTGTGTGGCTCGGGGCTCGGAGGGCTGGCTGAAATGTTAAAGGACCAGGTAGCCTTCAACTACAAGGACATCCCCAACTTTCCACAGAGCACTGGTGAGTTTAACTACAAAAGTTGCTGACTGGTTTCCCATTTGCTTTTCATATTTACTGAATGTTTTGTGCCTTTTGTTCTCCTGCAGTGCACGGACATGCAGGTCGGCTGGTGTTCGGCACCTTAAAGGGGAGGCCATGTGTTTGCATGCAGGGGCGCTTCCACTTGTACGAGGGCTACTCAATCCAGAAGGTGTGTGTGCTGCAACAAGTTTCAGAGTGCATTTGAACACTTGAACTGAGGGGCAAGTTGGCATGAAATGTGCGGCCTTTAAAGAATGCTGCTGTGCTGAAAGATCCTTTAAAGCAAAGTCCCCTCTGAATGGTTATATGACGTATAGCGTATATTTATGTGTATTTTATGTATATTTGTGTGTGTATTTCCAGATTACGCTGCCCATACGCATCTTCAAGCTGCTCGGTGTGGAGACGGTGATGCTGACCAACGCAGCCGGAGGCCTCAATCAGGACTTTAAAGTGGGAGACATTATGATCATCAAAGACCACCTCAACATGCCGGGCTTCGCTGGCAACAATCCGCTGTCTGGTCCCAACGATGAGAGGTCGGATGGGTTTCCTGCACTGGGGCATGTTGTAAATAGTTGCAATAGTTAAATCAGCAAAGAGAAAGTATCACTATGGAAATACTGATGGTCTTTCTGGCATAACCAGACCTGTTAAACCTATCTGCAGACATGCAGCAATATCTCTTCTGGCCTTTGCCCTAACTAAACCTACCACCCCTCCCTCTACGTCTTCCTCTCGCAGGTTCGGTGTGCGTTTCCCCTGCATGTCCGACGCCTACGACAGAGAGCTGCAGCAGATGGCCATGGATGTGGGACAGGAGCTCGGCTACGGAGACTTCCTGAAGGAGGGCGTCTACTGCGTGCTGGGCGGACCCTCTTTCGAGACCGTTGCTGAGTCCCGTATGCTCCACAAACTGGGCGCTGATGCTGTTGGTGAGTAGTGTTTAATGGACTTAATTGTTATTATTAGCCACCAATAGAGAATAATGTAGATACAGTATATGGGCAACAATGATGTGTAGCAACAATGATGTGTAGCAAAAATAAACATATTCATCACTTTTATATATCTCTCCTGGTATATTTTATATTCGCCCCAATGTTTTGTTTTGAATGCCCTCTTTTCCTTGCAAGGCATGAGCACAGCCCCAGAGGTGATTGTGGCGCGTCACTGCGGCATGCGTGTCTTCGCCCTCTCCTTGATCACCAACCAGGTGGTGATGGACTACGACAGCGTAGAGAAGGCCAATCACGAGGAGGTCCTTCAGACGGGCAAGGAGCGAGCGGAGCAGCTGGAGCGGCTGGTTTCCACCATGGTGACCAAGATCGAGCACAACAACAACTAGGCCTAAGAGATGCCACGCTAGTCAGAAACTAGCTTTTAGCACTGTAGTATGACTGACAAAGACTCTGGTTATGGTTTATATTTCATGCTATTGTGCCTAAGAAAAACCCTCTTAGTTTATTATTTAGGCGAGCAGTTAGGGCTGTTTGTAGTTGTAGGTCAAAAGATGATACTATTGTAGTCTTCTGAAGAATCTCACTTATATACACAAATATAGAACAGACACATTTGTTTTCATGTCACTGTGCCCCATCTGACATTACATTCCTCTACCGAGCGGCTTCAGACAAAAACATGTTTTTGTATCATTTAAAACGAGAAATATTTGTTGTAACTTAAAATATGTGATCAACTTGTGTAAATGCTGCAATTTAACTTAACAATGAGCAAAAATCTGCTGCAAAAATCTTAATATTATGATGTTGTTGAAATGTGTACATTAGTGGACTTTATGTATTTGACTGTGCTTGTTTTTTTCATATACATGTTGTTATTAAAGATACTATTTATTACTATATTAAGTTGTGTTGTTCTTTTTGGTATGGAGCAGAGTCTTTTTTCAAATTAATTTAACCGATTTGCTCATCACAACCATAAATATATAGCCTGGAAACCAGACAAATCTGCTCCTTTCATTTGTTCTGGCAGATACGTCTGGCCCCCCTCACATTCAGACAGATTTCCAGTCAGCTAGGCCCTGGACGGACCATTCACAATCGTTCATCTCAGGTGTTTACGGGTTTAAGATGATGACTGAAAGAGCCATAAATGTGCCATGCTTACCAAATGTAGTTACCGAACGTAGCTTGCGAAACTCAGATAATAATCAAGATTCTGTTACTGTGTTGCCTATATCCAGCCTTAAATGTTTTCAGAGACACATTTTAATGTACTGTTTAGCAGTACGTTTTTGACCATGCAGCCATTTTTTTCCTGCTTTAAAAATGGTCCAAGCACCACCCTAACATACATGTTGCTCAGAGCTACGTCGTTTTGCATTTCTAATTGTCTGTAGGTCTATTCAATTGCGTGCGGAGGTATTTTGGTCTGCCCCGTTGATAACACCCTTGGTAATCAAAAATGAACTGAGAGGTTCTAGACTAATACATAATTGCGAATTAGTTTGGCGATGCCAGGCTAATTAAAAATAATGACCTGGCTCAGACTTATTATATGAATATAAATTGATAATTAATTCAGAGACTTGTAAAATCCCCATTTTTATTTTCAAAGTGTGTATAGAAGTTTTACAGAGACGCTACACAGTTAAACAAATGTATTGCATGATGACTGGGTCCAAAGGGACACCAATGTAAACATTAGGTCATGTTACATAAGCATTACGCTGCAAAAACTGAAGACATGAATGCTAAAGTATCTTAAGGTTTTAGCTTTCCATTTTTGATTAAATGTTTCAAATTCAATTCTTCCATTTACAAAAAACACAAAAATAATTGGTATAACAAACTATTTTGGCATTTGAAACACGTGCAGCTCTTTGCTTGATAAGAAAATTAAAAAAAACACTTAACATGTAGATCCTCCATATTAAAAAGCTTTCAAGTCTTTTTCCCCCAAAAGCGACATATTATTTTGGAATAAAACCCTTCAAATAAAACACTTGCTCCCATGGTTGAACAGACATGTAATTCGGCAAGCAGACAATATACAGTATACTGTATCACATTTCACACTGCATGCATACAACATACCCATCCACCTTGCATAATAGTTTACCTTCACCTAAAGTATTGACATGTACTTGTTCCCTTCGAAAGGCATGATTAAACAAGGACGATGCATCCCTTTTTAACTATGATACCCAGTTACAACCATGATATAAAATTATTTTTCTTTTCATATTTTGAAAAACAGTCAATAAAAAGTGCCAAGCATAATAATAAGTCTTAAAGCTAAACCTGTATTGGTTTTAAGGAAATATAAAGCAACACATTCTCTATGATACAGCACACCATCATTGTCTCCACACTGCAGGGCTCAGTAAAGCTTTATCAGTGGACTCTTTGGTGCTGAGGCAAAGTTTGGCACAAGATGGAAACAGATATAGCACCAAAAGGGGCAATGTCGCTACAAAGGCAGAGTAGGCTGGAGAAAAAGCTGGCACACTCAGCAGCTGTCCACATCGACCACATCTGGCACCGAGATTGTAATAACTGACAGCAGGTTTAAGAAATAAAGCTCTGGAGCATTTTGCTGATTGTCCTAGTACATTAACTCTTGGTGGACTAGCCACAGGGTTTGTTTTCCCTTATCACTTACTGATAAGCCACAGGCCTGGTTGTGAGCACCGAGCAGGAGGAATGGCGCTTGTGACAGTGCGAGACGTAAACATTAATGGTGTTTTTCACCTCCCTTTCTTTTGGCATTTTGGGGTATTACTAATGAGTTTGTATTAGTCAATTCATCAATTTATTCAGTTGCTTAATTGATTTATTTATTCAGGTTTGGCCTTTTAAAAATGTGGTAGATACAGTACAAGCCCTTTAAACATGAACGACAGCTAGGATAAGGAGGTCATTTTTAAGATAATTGATTGCTTTTTTTTTTTTTTCACCAAGCAACTAACATATCACAAAAAAAAATTGCCTTCACCAAGTGAAATTTAACAATACGTTTTTTTTCTTCCCCCAGAGAAACTCTGCCCCAAGACAAGAAATGTTTGTAAAGCTAAAAAGGTTGTAGCTTAGCAAACTGAATGCCAGGCTACGAGAAGTGACAAATAACAGATTGGCACATTATTTCTAAAGTAAACACTGTAAAGTTGAATTTACAGTTGTTTAGCATCAGAGGGCCTCGGCAGCGAGAGGAAGAACTGGTGCAGAAAAAAAGGCACTTCTGAAACAACACATACTGGGCCTGAAGCTGCAGCCGGAAGCAGTGCAAGATTTATAGAGGAGTCCACTCATCTCTAGGCAAACATGGTCAGAGTAATCCACTGTAGAACACAGAGAGCATGTCAATTAGGTGATGCCAATTATAAATAATACAGAGGCACTTTATGCACAGAAATGGTTGATCTGACCCAAGCACGAAAAGCAAAGAAATTGTTCAGTTGTATGGTTGCATTTCTGTGTGTGTGGCCATACCTGATTGAAGTTGAGGCACATGACACCGTCGTTATCTGTGTCCATGGTCTTAAAGGTTTCTGCAGAAACAGAAACAAAGACAATCATGTTTATTATCTATTCTAGTTTAATGTGCTGTGTTGTCTCATGCATGAATCTCAGCAACCCACAGACATGTACTCTATGTTATTTATTCACAATCACGAATGGTATTGTTTGTGTTAAACTGAGGTGATAACAAGTAGGTAAACTGATTCTTTAAAAGACACTGAAGGTGTGCAGTAATGCGACTCACTGAACATGGTCTCCAGTCGCACCAGACAGGTGACAAAGTTGTCAAAGTCGAGAGTCAGGTCAGCCTCGGTGTAGCGCAGGATGATCAGCTGGAACAGGTGGTTGGTCAGCTTGAAACCTGAAGGAAAGAGGAATCAAACCACCAAGTTTCACAAAAACAGTAATCAAAAGTGTCAGAAAAATAACTCATAATGCAGCAGGGAACACTCTCTAAACAAGTGAAGAAGAGTGAAAATGCCTGACTCTTGTGTTCCTCTGTCTCTTTTCTGGTAATTGAAATGAAAAGTAACCGTACCTGCAGAATCAAGAGCCATCCTCATCTCATAGGAGCTCATGGTGCCCGATTTGTCCACGTCAAACTGCCTGAATATGGTCTGGCACGGTAACACAAACAAAGAAAATATCAAACCGAAAGAATAGAGAGAAAAAATGTAGACAAGAAAACAAATAAAATAAGATGAAAACTTAGCCTAGTGATAAAAAAAAAAAAGATCCTGTAAGTCATTGTAATGAGAAACTACCGAAATAATGACTTACATTATAATTCATCGTTTCGAGAAGGTTTCTCATTTTAATGATTTACAGGATCTTTTTTCCCATCACATTGGCAGTAATGGGCTTCCATAAAACACAGCCTCTGGTCCCATGTCAAAATAAACAATCAGAATCAATATTACTTAGCCTGATTTCCCAGCCTGACCGATCAGTGTTTAATCTTACCAGGTATCGTTTAATCTTTTCCCAGAGTACATGGAACTCTGTCAGGCCCAGCTTTCCACTGCCGTCCGTCTGGAGTCCAGAAGTTAAGGAATGACAGTGACTTTCATCTGATCGACAAGTACGACAACAGAATTTATTAAACTTTAGTAAATAATATCGGAAGCAGCCAACTTTAAAGGGGAACTCCACTGATTTTACAATTTAAAGTCTGTTTACAGGTCTTAGGGGAGTACATATGTGAAAAAAAGTGATGATGAGTTGCATTTTGGGTAATGCAGTTGCCAGGTTTTGACTAGGGATAACAATGCATGGAATCAAAGTTTTTAAAATCTGTAATTTTACTTTTACTTAAAGCTTTAGTGCGTAAGTTTTTGATATTAATTAACGTCCGTTACATTCAAGCCATTGCCAAATGAGTTGCTACAAAGCTAATTAAGACTATCAGCTCCACACAGCTCTCTCTGTATTTCTCAGTATGACTGTGTTCAGAAGATTATGTTGTCCGGCGACTTCCCCGCGCAAAAAATTTGAGTGAAGATAATGACCTCTTCGGAAGAGTCCATCATGTTTCTTTAATCCTCCTTGTCCTTTTTGGCTACTAGCAACTGCATCGAGGAGGGGTGGAGGTGGTGCGCGGTCATGTAAGGCTTGTATCATGTGGACGCGCCGACATTACTGTGTTGTTGTCATTACTTAGAATTCCTCATGGAGGAGACAGAAACTATGCACTATAGCTTTAAGTATGTTCTGTTTCAAGTATTGTACTTTACTACATTTCAAATCACATCCGTTACAGAGTAAAAAATAGTAAATAAAAAAGGTCTCTAACGTTGCTTTGGTAAAGTATCTGTCAACAAACTAAAATCGGAAGCTGCTTTGTGTCCTAATCAAATCACAAAAGACTGTGATTTAATCAAATAAGTAGAAGTATATATAAAATAATAAATAGGTATAAATATAAAAAAGTATATCTCCCCCCGCTGTTAAAAAGTAATTTGGTAACTTACTCTGAGTACATTTAAATAAGCTACTTTTTACTTTTACTTGAGTAGATCTTTAAAGCTAAGCTAAATCGGTGGAGTACTCTTTTAAGGAATCCAAAGAATTCTACATGCTTCTTCCATGATAATTGATATTCTAAAGCCATTTCAAGGATACGTCCATGAGGCTTATCATACTGCGACAAGCTTCTTTTGTGAAGCCATCCGTTTTCAGGTCTTTATCTGTTAGCAAGAGAAAGTAAAACAGAAAGAGAGGAGAATAACACATTTAAAAAACTCTATATTGAACAAAAAATGAAACACATGTTCAACTAATTCCATAAGGTTATGAGCAAGCTTGTAATTACAGCTGATACTAACGTTTGCTGATGATCCTGTTCAAGATGGTTTGCAGCTCTGTGAGACTGATCTCCATGTCCTGTTGGCACATACAGAGACGGTCAAATTATTTAAATATGTCCGTGTATATACCACCAATCATTTATCTAGGTGTGCTCACCGGCCCCGCCAGCTGTCTGAAGAGATTCTTAAAGGAGCTGTCGATCTGGCTCTCATGCAGCTGAGTCTGAAACACAAACAGAATTGTTTTCAGTACGCATTCGGTTTCTTTCCACACGTCATTAGCAGCCAGGTGGTCAGTTGTTTCATCCTCTCACCTCTGGTGGAAGATCTGCTACAACGTCATCATCAAGCTCCCTGACGTGAAGAGAAGAAAGATTTTTTGTTGCTTATTTTAAAATGTGTAATAAATATCATCAATATTTCTTTATACATTACTTTTTTAACTTTTTTCTTTCTCCTTCTCTTAAGTCTTTAAAGCTTTAGTGCGTAACTTATTGATATTAATGAACGTCCGTAATATTCGGGGGTGACGGAAGATTTGGATCAGGTCGACGCGCCGACAGTTTTGTTGTCATTACTTAGAATTCCTCATGGGGGTGACAGAAACTACGCACTATAGCTTTAACTGCACATTTATCACAAGTGACACTGATCCTCCACAGGTATAATAGCCTTGGTTTTTTGGTTTCAACACTTTACCAAGAATAGTTGTGAAAATAAGGCTGTAGATGTTAAGAATAAATCGAGACAAAAAGTTGATTATTTTCACTCATTTTCTCCCCCAAACATCATATCACGACCAGAGCGTCTTCTCCAGATCCCTCACACTCTGTCACAGCCACTCACTCTGAGTTAGCAGGTTTCTCAGAGAAAACTCGGAGGACAAAGTTGCCCTCTTTGTTCGGCTCGAAGGTGGAGGGGACGACGATGTATTCCCCGGGCGGCAGTTTCAGACGCGAGCTGACCTCCCTCAGGTTGATGAAGGTCTCTGAGCGAGCGCTGGAGGCGTGGGAGAGGAAAAAGTCTCGCTTCAGGTGGACTGCTGAACTGCCTGCAAACTGAGAGGGCATAGAATTAGTCAGCTGTTGAACATATCCTTTATCTTTCTAACACTCTTGTACTTGTAAATATTGGGTTAAATCCCTTTTTGTTTGTATTTCACAATGTCTGGGTAGCACTTAAAAAAAAGTAAAACTCATACCTCCTTTGGAACCTGCAAAAGACAAAGAGAGAGAGAGATGAGATTAATAACATGATAGATGTGATCAGGGACAATAAAAAGACAGGAAAGAAGCTACAAAGTTGAGATTTGTTGGGCGTAAGAAATAAAAGAATTGAAAAAAAATGAAAAAATGCATGAATCTAACTAAAGATAATGTAACATTTCACAGATGCTTCTTTGGTTTCCACTTTTCTCTGCTCAATTTTGGAAAAAAAGTTACTGGAATTAAATTTCAGCATTGCGCAAATGCAAGTTGTCCTGGATTGGAAAACACAGTGAAAATGCAGGGAATAATCAAGTAGCAAAGCCTCACAATGGGCCTCATTCACCAGACGTTCTTAAGAACAAATGTGTTCTTAAAACCCACTTACGCAGTTTTCACAAAGATTTGGGATTTGTTCTTAGGTAAGAACAGAATCTACGCACACTCAAGAGCACTCTTACGCAAAATTTAGAGCTGACATGTTTGTGCAAAACAAGTAGCTATACCATTTTCGTCCGTTCTAATTTAAAATGTAACATTTCTCTCCAGTTTGTAACTAATTATTGTCATTATTTTACACATAATTATATGTTTGTTGGTTTTAATAAATACACACTACTGCTAATTTGTAAAGCACTTTGAATTGCCATTGTGTATGAATTGTGCTAGGCCTATATAAATAAACTTGCCTTGCTTTGCCTTCAATTTACATCAATTATGTTAACGGGGCCATCCAATAATAAGTGCTGGATCACGCTATTTATACGCGTGATCTATTTATATTATACGAGTATTTTCTATGTTTTGAAGTAATTCTTTTTGCCTCAGATTTCAGATCAAACCATTTCTTTTCTACTTCATCGGTTCTGCACCCTTCTCCGGATACAGCGTTCACTGCATGAGTAACTGCATTCCATGCATTGGTTTTATTTGCTGCTTAGACGCTACTAAATATGAGTTCTGGTTTTTCGTTAACTTCTTGCAGCAGTACCTCCACTTCAGAATTACTAAAGTTTTTCTCTTTCTCTTGGAGTCGAGGCCTGCACCGTCTTTGCCACGTCTTTTGGACATTTCTCTAAGTGTGCACACGACACGGCCCTGCCATCTCTTGCCCTGTTATGGGAATTAACGGGGTGTTTACCTATGCTAAATAGGAGCCACGGGCACAAGCTTTCAATTTATGAAGACAGTGGGATTCCTCATTCTAAGAGCACAACTGCGAACAATTCTGCAGTTTTAAAAACACGTCATGAATCAGACGTAGACCTATCTTAGGGACTTTCGTAAGAACATATTTAAGAGAAAACTCAGGAAGATATTGGTGAATTAGGCCCAATGTTCTTAAAAGTCATTTAAAAAAAACAGATTACATTATGTCAACTTCCTGCAGTGGAAAAGGCTAACTTGACTTTCAAGATTCAGTTTTACAAGCAGCGCTGCTAACCTCATACAGGGCAAACCCGATGGTCTCCATGTCTTCGCCCTCACGCCGTTTCTTTCTGCGGTCCTTCTGCATAAGGCCAACCAGGAAGCTGCAGTCTGAATGGCCGGAGTCGGGGTGCTGCAGCGTAATCTTGAACTGAGGGTTGAGCCAAAAGGTTGCTGGGAAGAAGAGTTGATAGGGTCAGATTGTTCCTCCTTTTTTAACTTTAATTCAGTATTCAGTAATAAAAAAAAAAAGTAGTATAAAAATAAAAAAAAAAATGTGTTTTCTATGTCACAGTAGATCTAGGAACCAATCAAATTCCATGCATGTCTTTAGTCATAATGGGGCATTTCTAAAATGTATTTTAAAAGGAGGCCATTGTTTAGTTACTTAGTGTTTAAATGGGAGTCACTGGTTCACATTCCTTTAGTAAATTCATCCAAATCCTCCCTCCCTCCTTCTGTACCTAATGTTTTAACATTTCTTATCCCCTATAAAAGGTGTATTCAGTGTCTCTAAAACAGAATATTACACCATCATGTTGATCCTAGTTTCGTCAGTGGCAGGAGAAACTCTGATTAATCTCCAAAATGTACAAAGAAAATGAAACTAGATTGCATTCTAGAGAAGATCCTTTATTATATATCATGCCTCCATTGCTCTCCTTTCATTACTACCTCCAGTTTCCCCACCCGTTTCTTCCGCCAGTCCATCTGCTAGCTTACAGTTCATACTGTACCTGGAAAGTTCCTGCAGCCTCCAGCAGTGCTGCCCTTCCTCCACTCTCCCGAATAGACCGAGGAACTCCATTTCTTCAGCTGGCTGTTATCCAGGGCGTCAGCCGTCAGGTTGCAGAGCTCCAGACGGGAAAACTCGCGCAGGAAGTCACTGAATGACATCCTGAGAGACGGAAAGGCACACACTGTACTTATTTTTCCATTACAAAGTCAATGAGTTGAACCTTGTTACAGTACAGATGAAAGATGATGCTGACATTTTAAACATACAATGCTGTTTGCTGTTGAGGACATTGACATATCAAACAGACGTTACAAAGGGAAACAGAAGCACACAAACAAAATAAGTGGAAAGTGTTAGTAGTGTGTTCTCTTTGAAGTGTCCATCATATTTACAGCTCTGTTGGCTCAAAATGAAAGTTACAATTTAGTTTGAAAATGTGTTTCATTATTTATTGACATGTAACAGAAGCAAATAGGCATCAGAAAATAAAAAGATGACATAAAATTTGCACAGGTGTCCACGTGCACAATTAAACTCACCAGAATTCCCCGTCCTCGCTGCGTATTTGTAGCCGACTTCTGTCGGAGCTATCCACACTGTCCCACTCTCTGGAACTGAGGATTTCACAAGGAAAAGAAAATGTAACTATAGCAACATTTTCCTCAATAGTACTGTAAATTCACATCAGATTCAGAAAAAACCTTGAAGCTTTAGTGCATAACTTTTTGATATCAATGAACGTCTGTTACATCCAAGCCGTTGCCAAATGAATTGCTACAAAGCTAATTAAGACTATCAGCTCCACACAACTCTCTCTGTATTTCTCAGTATGGCTATGTTTAGAAGATTGTGTCTTCCGGCAACTTTCCCGCACAGAAACTCAAGTGAAGAAAATTACCTCTTCTGCGTGGAGATTCCTTGTAACCATGTATACAACTTAAATGACTCTGGAGATTTTTACAGAAATCTCCAGAGTCATTTAAGTTGTATACAGTACAGGCCAAAAGTTTGGACACACCTTCTCATTCAATGTGTTTCTTTATTTTCATGACTATTTACATTGTAGATTCTCACTGAAAGCATCAAAATTATGAATGAACACATATGGAATTATGTACTTAACAAAAAAGTGTGACATAACTGAAAACATGTCTTATATTTTAGATTCTTCAAAGTAGCCACCCTTCGCTTTTTTTGATAACTCTGCAAACCCTTGGTGTTCTCTCAATGAGCTTCATGAGGTAGTCACCTGAAATGGTTTTCACTTCACAGGTGTGCTTTGTCAGGGTTAATTGGTGGAATTTTTTCCCTTATTAATAAAAAAAGCAAAGGGCGGCTACTTTGAAGGATCTAAAATATAAGACATGTTATCAGTTATTTCACAATTTTTTGTTAAGTACATAATTCCATATGTGTTCATTCATAGCTTTGATGCCTTCAGTGAGAATCTACAATGTAAATAGTCATGAAAATAAAAAGGAAACGCATTGAATGAGAAGGTGAGTCCAAACTTTTGGCCTGTACTGTACATACAAACACAAAATACACAAAAACACTAAAAACATAAAACGACTGAAACAGCAAATCCTTCAAAGTCAACCACAATCCTAAACACATCGGGCAAAACATCTGCAGCCAGATGTGGCTGCCTTCAAGTCAATCAACATCCTCTTAAAAGCGACCAATGAGACCAGCTCATTAAGTTTCATGGATTTCTGTAACTTGTTCCAGGTATCTATCAGTCCTCTGTACTCCTCTGTAAAATAGCCTTCAAGTGAAGATGGTGCGTTTCTCACTGGAAATTATTAATTGAAATACATTTCAATGTAGTGATAACTTCCATTTGACCAAAAATACACTTAATACCTTTTCATTAAATTCACTACATGTATTATTTGATAGACATGGATATAAACTGCAACTTGACTGTTTGTTGGAGGCATACAACTGCAAGGCAGTAATTCTAGTTTCTTTCTGAGATCAGAGTGGGAGGGTGGTAATGGCTTTGGGGTCCAATTTCAAGGGCTGTAAATACCATAGACAGTAAAAGAATGGACAAAGTGTCGCCGTAGATTTCCACGGAGACCAGTGAAGTCTATTAGAAGAACTTTTCCGGTGATGGCTGAGCGTTGCTGCGCAGCCTCAAGCGCAAAAACGTCTGCTACAGAGCCATAACGTGAGATACAAGGTAATGGAGCCTTTTATACATTGTCGTGTTTCTTTAGAAATAGACAATGGACAAATAGAGTCTTGAAACACTTCAGATGTAAAGTTATTTGCTGTCAAAGTGACGCCAAAATGAATGGCAGTCAATGGAATGTTAACGGCAGGTGATGGCTTGTTAGCATCAAAATGTCTCCATAGGAGGTACCCCCTTGATAAATACATCTTCAAACTTTTTTGTTTGTCAACCTGTGTACAAGATTACTAAATCTTGTACACAGGTTGACAAACAGTATGAAGATATGAGGTGAAAAATGACAATGATTTTGATGTTAATTTTGATGCCAAAAATGCCAGAGTTTTAATCAGATTAAAAACTTCCTTCCAGCATTTAAATCCTGCACAGGATTTATCTGCCCATTGCACACAGTGCTTAAACTACTTTAACAGCTATTTTGTATATATTTGTCTCTGTTTCTGTATGTTTTGTGTATGTGTGCACCAATAACCAAGGCCAATTCCACGTAGGATTACTACTGTCGCAATAAACTCCTTTCTTGTTTCTTATGTGTTTGTCTCATTTCCTTCTAATAAATTTAGAAAAGATTTTACTTGTCGCTCCAGGCTCCGGTCCACTCCACTTCCCCCCAGGGGTTCCTGATGCGAACCAGCCTGGTCGGACTTCCTCTGTAATTTACCTGAGGGCGAAGAAACATTCACACTTTGTCACTACTGCTGTCACGAGTGCATTTTAAGAAAGGGCCCTTAACCCGGTCATGTGTATCTACCGTCAGCAACTCTGAAATTAATTGTTACAGTAAAACACACTATAATATATTGAGAAATCAGCTCCACCATTGGAATTAAATGAGGTATTTAAATAATTTGCCTAAGTAAAAGCAGCAATGCCAGACCGTACTGTATTTCTGAAATTGTTGGATCTGTTTTTTGCAAAATTAGTTTGCTGCCATTCTGGCCAAGAGATTTGCTTCGTCACCGCTCACCTCTGCCACACCAGTCACAGAGTAGGCGTGTCCCTTCACCAGCTTCTTAAACGTGACGGCCTCCATCTCACCAGAGCCGGTGATCTGAGGACGAGAGCGAAAACACAGGTCACCGACCTCCACAACGCCATTGGTTAAGTCAAGAGGATGGTGAGAAAATATCTGCATACTGCTGCTTCACATGACACGAGGGTAGTGACATGTACAGTCGCTGTCATAACACACTCTTTAAACTTTACAGTGAACACTCCATTAGTGAGATGACTGTCACTGGTTGTTTGAACTACATCAAACACAGTCCACGCCATGTGTGACCCGATTGAGATGAAACATGTTGTCAGCTGCAAACGTAATGACATTCAAAAGCTAACAGACAAAATTGGAGACATGACTTTTATCATTTTGCTTTAATTTTTTCAATATTAAAACAAACCGTAAATGTAAAGTTTACAGTGTTTTGGTCTTAGGGATGTTCTGCTTTGTCATTTAAACCTTGTCACAGCATAAATTAATGAAATTCCGCCTGTTTGTTGCTGATAACCTCAATATTTTACTATTTCATCATCTCTGGTGCAAAAAGCTCTTTTTGTCTTTGGTATTTGTCTTCTTTCATGCTTTCAGCGGGACTGACCGTTCTTCCAACTAAAACTAAGCAGCAGCACTGATTAAAGAAACTGACCTTCAACAGGACAGACAAAATAGTTCAATCCCCTTTATCTGCAAACGCCCTATTTTAACAATCTAAGCATAGAGCGTGAAGCGCCTGGCGCAGGTGTGTTTAGGGCGTGTACAAATCCCCTTTTGCTAGTTTAACGGCAGAAAATAGTGTCCGTGCGCCAGGCGCATGGTTCAAAAGGGTTGTACTTAGTGTCTTAATTAATTCATAGGTGTGTTTTGGGCGTAATATGCAATAAACCAATCAGAGCGTCATCTCCAATTCCCGCATTGCTGTTATGATGGCGGATTTGCTAAGCAGGAAGGAGAGATTTTCAGGAGAAGAAACTGATCTGCTCGTGCGTGAAGTGAAAGCGAGCAAGCAGGTCATATCATAATACTATTTCACATTGTAATATTTTTTCATTTTTAATCTTTTGCATGTTTGTGAGTTGCTGTGTGTCCCTGTGTGTGTAACAGGTATAGTGTGCGCGCGCTGTGCATGGCCCAGGCGCATTTTACTAATGCGCTGTTAAAATAACAGAGGTAACATGAGGTTTTTGTTGGTCAATGGCGCGATCACTTTCCGCTGCCTCAAGATAGCAATACGGCAAGAATTCACCTGAACACACCTCCTTGTCAGACCAGCATGCCTATGGGCACACAGATGGGCGCAGGTGCCTTTGCAGGGTTTTTAATATTTGAAGTTTAAGATTTTAAAAAGTGGGTGGAAAGTAGTTAATTGCAATGAGGAGCACTGAGACTGAAAAAGGCTGAACAGGGTGATCTATTTTTATAGTAAACCCCAGCTGGAGGTAATCAAAACTGAGTTGATGACTTGTTTTAATTATTTTTACATCTCTTTTCAACCTATGAAAAACAGATTGCTTTTTTACCTGTCAATCCCAAAGAAGGTAGGAATAGTTTGACATTTTCAGTAAATGCTTATTTATTTTTAAGAGAAAATTGATACTACTCTCATGTGTGTACGGTAAATACAGTATAAACGAGCACTAGTAGCTGAGCTTTGCACAAAGACTGGAAACAGGGGGAAACAGCTAGCCTGGCTCTGTCCAAAGCTAACAAAAGAAAACGAATCACGACTGTTGCAATACTGACGTCTATGGAGCAGCCCAGCAGCGATCCTCTGTCTATGGCCCTTCTCATGATGCTGTAGAGGTCAGACGGGGCTTTTCTCAGCTCGAACGCCTCCGTCACGCCGCCTGTAAAGTCCTCAAAGCCCTCGGATGTGCTGCCGCCTGAGAGAGCCTCATAACAGCTGTTCAACCTGGGACACGATAGGAGAGTAATGAAGATTTAAAACCGTTCAAAGAGTATATAGAGAATTATATGGTAGCCTATATGAGCAGGCCTTAAATGGAGTCAAAATAACTGACTGTAGCTAGGGGGAAAAGTTCAGAGTACTCTCAACACTTATACACTGTGTGACACTACCATATTTGAACATATACCTACATTCAGAACAGAGCAACATTAATGCATTAATCTAACTTTTACATCCCGCTCCTTTCGTTTCCTCTCTGCTCTCCAACTGGGAAGCCCACTTAACCTGGCATGCATGTAAGCACTTCCACAACAATGCTCTGCTTCACTATTTTTTTTACAGCTTACCAAATTTACAACTGAGAACACAGCTGCCCACTGGAGCAGCTGCAGTCTGAAGTTGTTCGATGGCTCCGCAAGATTTTCTGAATTCTCCTACAGTCTTCAATAAGCCTTAGCTTGTGATCATCTGACTGCAAGCTGAGACTAGCCTAGAACTTGAGCAGACCCTTATTTATGACATGTTTATATCAGGGTGAATTTAGCATACATATGAGCTGCTAACTGGTATAAACAAGACAGAATGTTTACTTTATCCTCAAAGTAGTCTCGCTTCAGCCAGACCCTCCTCCACCCTAACCCTAACCCTAACGCTGCGGAGGAGGGTCTGGCTAGTCCACACAGCATTCCGGGATGGGAGAAAAGCTCTTGTTTATTCTGCTGTTTCCTATAACTTTGTATAAAAACCTGACAAGAAAACTTATTGTGGTGAGAGAAAATCCTACAGCTTCTTGTGAACTTCTTTCTCCACTTTCCAGTGAATAAAACTCATCTGATCCAGCTGCTGAATTGGACCTGAGAGAACTTTCTCTTCAACAGCAGCAATGCTGTAATGACCACATTAAGGCACTAAAATCAAATCAAATGTAGGGACCAACTAATTGATGAATAAAAATAATTTTAAATGTGGGCATTCTGAAAAGGTAAAGGTGTAGCAACAACAACATATTGCTCAACATCATGCATTTTATGATGTGACATTACTACATCATCATACATCATACTCAGCCCATGTCTGTCAGTCTTACTTAGCGTAGGCCTTTTCCAGCAGCGCGCTCCAGAACTCGGTTCCCTCTGCCGAGTGGACAAAAAGCAGTTTCCCATCCTTCACTGGCAGCCGGTCATCGATCACCACATCCACCCACTCGCCAAACTGCCAGAACTGCACGATAGACAGAAGAATACTCCAATATTAAAAAACTCTAACAGACAAGGTTTATAAAGAAACACAAACTATAAGTATGATATAAAGTATGTGAAGAAGATTAAATGACACAAGATATTATCAGCAGGAAGGTACCCAGCTATTCATCAAACTCCCAGAATTAAATTACAAGAGACATACAGAGTTTTATTTAGATTTATGGTGCACATTAACTAATACATGTACAGAAGTGGAGTAAAAAGTACAATATTTACCTCTGAACTGTAGTGTAGTATAACTATAAAATATAAGAAAATGGAAATACTTAAGTTTAGTACCTTGGAATAGTCCATTCATTGGAAAGATTTTCCTGTACATATCGGTTCTGTCTGGCTTATTAAGAAATGTCAGCCCGGTCTTATTTCTGCTGCTGCTGCCTAATTTATCAGGTTATCATGTGTTTACAAGCCAAACTAAGTGTGATTTGCTACACCTTGTTTACCTGCTGTGGGTAAAGTAAATCAACTCTCAGCCCCAGAAAACCTATATCCACTATATCCAGTCAGATGCATAACAAATGAGAACCTAGGACACATTATCTGACATTTTAATTTCAAGAGGCAAAACAAGGCTTTGCAATGCAGCAGGTGAACAGAGGTAAATGAGGGCAGGGTGAATTGTTTTCGCACATTTGGCCTTTATACGTGGCTGCGTGCCTGTTGGCCAGCAGGGAGCAGAAGAGATCAACACAACATATGAAAAGATGAATGGAAGGAGCCAGGGGCCATTTACAAGTAGAACTGGTTGAAAAAAGCTGAAGTCAAAAGTGGGAGGGTTTATATTGTCAACTCCTGCTGTTTCTCAGCAACACAACCAAAAAACATGCTTTAAATTTGAAAAAAACTTTAAAAATGACTTGCAGGGTTCCTACAGGTTTCACCAAGATTCAAGTTTTTTTTTATCCTATTATCCCTCTCTTTTGGCCACACTAAGCTGTTTTTGACAGCCAAAGACTGAGGCATTTTAAAATAGTCTAAAATGGATGGTCTGTGACAGTGTGCAGCATAAGTCCTGTCTTTTAGCTTTAGTCTTTTAGCTACAAAAGTGTGCAAGTGCAGAAAACACAAAGAGCAAACTGAGAACTGGTTATACCGGTAGACATCCTTCAGAAACCTTGAGTCGTGGTGAGTAATACAAGTAATACACCTCATGCAAAAAAAGTGCACACAGAGTAATACAGTGTTGTGAAAGAAATATTTCCTTGTCAAAGTCATTAGGTTTGTAGAACGGAGAAAGAGGAGGAAGGAAATTGCAGGATTGTCATAACAAGCAAATAAAAAACTACAGCTGGCGGGTGTGTGCATGCATATGTGAATTTACAGATTGCACTTCATGTCAGCATGTGTGTGTACAGCTGGAAGACAGACGGATGGATGAATTCTGCATGCACCACAGAGCTGAATCCACCTCTGGGAGGAGCTGTGTCACAACACAGCTGACTGAAGACAACACAAAGCACACGCACACACACACACACAGGCTTAACCCTAGCAGACACACACTTCTTCATTTTACTCTTTCGCACTGACACTGCTGTGCGTTTATCTCACAGCAATGTGGGAGCAACACCCAGCCCCACTTTGGGAAATTCGTTTACCACATCTGTGTCATGACTTGCAGTTAGCCGGCCTTGAAGCGTGAGAAATCCTCGATACAATTCAACGGACAGTTCAGACTTGCACTATGAAATGTGTGCTATAGTAAGAAAATGATAAAAGATTCTGCCCCAGTTAAGTTTCATTTCTTTCCGACTGAGATTACCTAGTTTATAATTTATTCTCACTCTCCTTTTGTTTGCCTGCCTCGCTCGTTTGCACAGACTCCCTCTTTCCGTGCCCTTCTACAATTATTCCCACTGCCAGCAGCACTCATAATTACATTTTGGGATGACTCATCATGGTCTGGGTAATTTATCCAGAGGCTTAAAGGATCGAAACTAATTCAAAGGGAATCCCTGGAAGACTTGACAGCACACAAAAGGGAACAGAGCATGGAAACTCGGGCAGAGAAGAATAATTTAAAAACTGCAAGTAATGGAAACGTTTATTGTCTGCAATACAAACACAATGAAGATAGGCTGAAACAAACACTCATAGACATAATAGAAAAAGAAGATGATGAAAGCAGGGCAACTCTTACACTACCAAATGGAAAGCATCCATATGTATTTACGAGCCATTTCATGCACATTAAACATGCATGCATTTACAAGCCTTTAGAGCAAATTAAAGAATTATTTCCCCTCATTCTAGCAGTGAGAATAAGTATGTATATGTGTGTGTGTGTGTGTGTGTGTGTGTGTGTGTGTGTGTGTGTGTATGGAGAACAACCATTGTACATAAGAATGAACACAGTCTCTGGGAATCAGTGAAAAAAGACTGGCCAAAGACTGGCTTCCCCTTTGCTGACTTCACTGTAACTGAGACACCATCCCCAGCAGATGTAGAAATTGGTGCTGTGTGTGTGTGTGTGTGTGTGTGTGTGTGTGTGTGTGTGTGTGTGTGTGTGTGTGTGTGTGTGTTTGTGTGTGTGTTTTATTGATCCATTGATAACAGATGAGTCAGCGCTGCAGCCCTGGAAATGTTCAAATCTTTGTCTTCAGAAACACTTCCTTGTTCTCATCTCTCTCTCTCTCTCTCTCTCTCTCTCTCTCTCTCTCTCTCTCTCTCTCTCTCTCTCTCTCTCTCTCTCTCTCTCTCTCTCTCTCTCTCTCTCTCTCTCTCTCTCTCTCTCTCTCTCTCTCTCTCTCTCTCTCTCTCTCTCTCAACACCAGGCAGGCCGACAGTCTGGTTGGAAAAACCCTAACTGCATCAAGAGAGGGCAGCCAACTCAGCTCTGTGACAAAGCAGGTTGAGATGGCAAATATTAAAATCAGTTTCAAATTTTCTCTCACTGTTTTCTGCAGCTGTTTTGTGAGAACATGAGAGGAACATGAGAGGAACATGAGAGGAACATGAGAGGAACATGAGAGGAACATGAGAGGCTGCTTAGCTACACATTTTGGCAAGGAGGTTCACAGTTGCTCCTGCTTTGCAGTCGAGCTGATGAAAGCACCAGAGACATGCCTGTGTAAGATTAGAGCACTCAAGTAATGAGGCACGTCAGATCATAGACACACAGACAGATACACTCGTCGACAGCTCTTCCTGACTTCATTATCAAATAGAACAAAATAGAATAGTAACAATAAGTAAAAACAGACTAAGTGCTTTTCTTATTCCTAGCACTACTGCATATTGCATAATCACTAGGGCTGTCCTCGACTAAAGAAATTCTTAGTCGACTAACACTTATAGGATTTTGTCGACTAATCGATTAGTTGATTTAATTGACAGAGCTGTGCGGTTTGAGAGGTGGTTAAGCCTAGAAAAGCACAATATAAATGTAGTTAATTAACCATCTGTAAAACTGAGTTTCTCCACAATTAATCCTGCAAAAGCACCACTTTAAATTTTGTGTTTACCATAAATGTGCTCAGAGGTTTCTTGGAAATAAGTAATTAAGCATGAATAAGCATAAAAAATGACTAATCGACTAAAGAAATCTTAGTCGACTAAGACCAAAACGACCAATTAGTCAACTAATCGACTAAGAGGTGGCAGCCCTAATAATCACAGGTAATCCCTCTAGGATAACAACAAATTAGTTTGAGTTGACATGCTGTAATCTGCTTATCATTTCATCTTAAGTCCTTAATACTTAAACTACTACTACTACTACTACTACTACTACTACTACTACTACTACTACTACTACTACTACTACTAGTGACTGACCTAAAAAAGGCCATTCTGTTTTGCGGTGGCAGTAGCTCAGTCTGTAGGGAGTTCGGTTAGGAACCATAGGGTTGCTGTTTTAAGTCCTCATATGGACCAAAGTATGTTGGTGGTGGTGGTTCACCTCCTGGGCAGTGCTAAGGTGCTCACCGGACCCCGTGTGTGTGTATTTCAGGCCTGTGTGTATTGGGTGTTCTAGCACCAGAGTGAAAACATTGTAATTTCCCTTGCGGGTTGATAAAGTATAAATTATTATTATCAAAGCAACCACAATCAACAAAATCATAAGCTTGTCAGGCTTCATCAGCATTTAACATGTGGGTTATGTTAGCATTAATCTCAAAGTACAGCCCCAGGAATTTGTTCATTAGGTTCAAGTACCACTAACAGTGATGAACTGAAGTGGAAAAAGTGTACATTTATATTTCACACTATATTAAAGAGTTGGCCATCACTAGAGGCAAAACGAGTTATTTCTACAGTATATAATCAAAAATGTAGCTTTCAAATACATTAACTACAAAGATGGGCTATAATATACGGCAAGTGTAGTCACGTGTACATCCACAAGACCTCAGTGGGATTACTTCCTCATGCAGACCTGTTCTGCCAGTAAACGTTAATGATTCCAGTATGCAGGTACTTTCCAATATCATTAATTTTTGTCCTAAAATATACTACATTCAAATTGAGCTTCTCATAATTAGAAAACACTGCTGCAAAGATTTTCCTACCCAATATTGGACTGAATGCATGTGTTGTTTACCTGCTCACTCACTGCAGCACAAAAGGGTTTGTGATAAGGCCAACACCTGTATCACTGCTTCAGCGTGCAGCAGCTATTGTACGGTCTCAAATTTGCATGCGTTTTTGCATGTGTGCATGTGTCTGGAGTATTTTGTGTGAAAAGCAAAGTTCAGCTGATAAGGCCCAGCATTCTGCCAGCACCATAGAGATAGAATAAATAGAACCAAGATTTTCTATCAAAGCCACAAAGCAGCAAGACTGGTCCTTAAGGAAGGAGAGGTGATACTGAGTTACATTATACACATCAGTGTACTACCAAAAGTTGTTTTTTGAATAGATGTGACAGACAGAAATTTTATGCGTGATAAAGAAATGGGTGTTGGTCACTCTAGGAGTGTGTGCTTAAGCCTGTTTGACTGTGACTCAAATACTCCAGTTTATGTCTATTTACTTTGTAATTGTCACACTTGCATTATAATAATGGGTGTGGATCTAAGAAGTTAGTTATCTCAGATGACTGAGTGAGGAATAACGAGTGAAGAGTGTAAAGAGTGAAAAGAGGAGATTATGAGACGAACATTTTCTGTTTAATTCCTTATTCTTTCTGGGATATTCTGGAGAGAGTGAATAACAAACTATTCACTGACTCACTGGTTCAATATATTAATTACCACTGAGCAAGAAACATACTCATAACTGCAGATCATAAATCATTTTTTAATTAATATAGTCTCAGTGTCATCTTGCAAATACTTATTTTGTCAAAATAAATGGAAAAATTGGATAAGGTTTAGAATTAAATGAGATGAAGAAAAGCAAGAAATCCATAAAGGAGAAAGCGATTACTTACAATCATTTATCGAGTTGCCAATCAACCTATCATTTCAGTACTATTTTACATACAGTGAGAGCTGCTTAGTGTAGGGTGACCAGACGTCCCCGGTTTCCAGGGACAGTCCCCGGTTTTGATGACCTGTCCCGGCTGGCGCTGTCCCCGGAAATGTCCCCGGTTTTCACTGTGACTGACCGACCCGAAATTGGAATGAAAGAAAGAAAACATTGACCAAACGTATAGCCAGAGCAAGCGCTGCTCAGAGCTCAAACTGAGATGTTCTAGAATATCCATATCTGACGATGCTAAAATGACTGTTTATTCACATGGAGTCTGGTGGGTTTAGCGAACGCGATTTCGCTAAACCGTTTAAAAAAAGGATCTTACTCTAACAGAAAGATCAACCTCCTTAGAAATTATTTCCATAATGTTGTCAGACACTTAGGGCTAGATTTACTAACACTAGCGCAGTTTGCGCTGCGTCTGTTTATGCGAGTTCGGTAATAGCGCACGCTATGCTTCCACATTTTGCGTAGTATTTATCAACCCTGACACCCATCAGGCAAACAGCGTCTTTCTCCGCCCACTATACCGTAAATTGCGCTGTAGCAAAGCGGTACTTGTTCTATGAATATGGCTGAGTGCAGACTGCGATATTCCCACTGCTGATGCTATGACTGTTTGAAAAGATCCTGCTGCCAATATTTGTAATGTAGCGAGGAGTTTAACAACTGCTGGAATGGAATGTGAACGCTGAGTGGGAGATTCAATTTCATCTTTGATTTCTTCCAGTAACTCTAATATTGCATGGCTGCTTGATCTGTAACGCTAAATGATGTTGTGTTCACTGACAAAGTGTGATTCTTATGTTAAAAATATTTTCAGCCTCGCCTATGTCTTCGTCTTGCTCAAATTACTGTTGCCATTTCACCAGCGGCATAAAGGTCTACGAGGAAACTCGATTGCGGCTGGTTCAGACCTGCTTTTAAGAGGCGGAGAATTTCCCCATAGAATAGAGACGCGCTCTTACTGACAGTCTTTGTAAATACCACGGAATATATAATTAGGCGCACTTTGCGCTTATCCTCCCACCTTTTTGGGTGGAACTCCCACTTTCCCCACGACCCTCCCACGAACGCATATTGAAAGCGCAACTTGTCTCTTCTCGCTCATGTGGCAGACAATCTGCGATTTTACCCAAGTGCGCCCTGTTTGTAAATAGCCCACATCGGTTACGTCCGTCTTTGCGACCAATTAGCGCCTGGAAACAGGCGCAAACGGCTTGATAAATCTAGCCCTTAGAATATTAATCTGAGCCTGTCAGTGGCAAAACAAGCACTTTCATGAACGTAAATACAAGCTGGACAATTGTCCTATTAACTTACATTTGAACTTGTTTCGCCGTTGCCGACTGCATTGATCTTGTTTAATACTGGACCAATGTCAAAGGAAAATATTTCCTCAATAGTTTTAGTTGTATCCAATACTCAATGAGCTGTTGCAGAAACAAGCCCAGCGTGAAGCAACAAAGCAAAATCTGTCAGATAAATGTAGTGCAGTAAACATTACAACATTTCCCTCTGAGGTGTAGTGGAGTACTTATAAAGTAGCAGCAGGGGCGATTCTAGGATCAGACCTTTAGGGGGATCAGCCCCTAATGAGAATGTGACACGGATATAGTGCATGCAAAAGTGTTAATCTGCGCCATGAAATTACCAACTTCTTCCCAACAGCACTCCTGCTCTCCCTCGGACAGATAGAGACTCAGCCCGTGAGTATGGCACAACCACCTCAACCAGAATCTAAGCTTTCCAATGATATTAGAGCCAGTTGCTGTGATAAATGGTTTGAGAGAAAATTAACATTGAACTTAAAGACTATTCAACCTGTGTGTGCATGGTTAAAATTCTGAAGTGCAAAATAGTTCAGGCTACAGCACAAATATTTCCATCCATAGATAAGAATAATCAAGTCTAACCTCTGAATTTCTTTTCAAAGTGCACCAGATTGATGCATTCAAACGTTAAAACAGACAACATTTTAGAGCTGCCCCAGTGCAGCTTTAGTGTCCCCGTTTTAAGTTTTACAAAGATAAAAACATTACATGTTTTAGAGGTATTTACACTTTTGAGCTGAAAATGTCCCCAGAAATTGTCTCAGAAATCTGGTCACCTTAGCTTAGTGGCCTGCAACTGTATTCAAACTGCTCTATGTTTCTTACCAAAAACAAACAAAAGTATAAATAATGGGAAAGTAATTAACAACGATAGCATGGACCGATCTTCCTGTGACCCAGTTTCACAACAGAAATGACATCACGCATCTAACCACAGCGAGACATCAACAAAACCAGGTGAATAGACGTTACTTTGCCTGTGATGAATCAGCCAGAAGCCAAACACAACTACAGTACATACAAAAATGCAACAAAATAAACTTTTCTACTTTGATTTGAACCAATGAAAACTAACTTTGATCTTGATTTCACCACCAGTGGCGCACCTTACAGGAAATTACACAACAGGAAGGGGTTGAGGCAGAAACACATCAAATTAAGTGAGCTGACACAGTAGTGCATGCCCCTGAATCCAAATGTTCAGACTTCCACACAATTGCAGGCAAATACTTGATACAATGTGTCTTCAGTTGAGGGTTTGACAAAAATACAGTAATTGTGTTCAGCAGCTCATGTAAAGGGTTATTCTAGTCTGCATTCAAATGGCTTTTATCTCTGCTGTACTTAAAGCAGCAGACCCTGCACATACTGTATGTTGCATAAAATGCTAGTGGCAGTAATATTGAAAACTGTTTGGAAAAACACTTTTGAGATTCTTAAATGGTCAGGAAATAAAATGTCATACCCATAGAGACATGATAACGGTTAACACGTCGGTTCAGGTTGAGTTTAGCCTGTGAAGTCTTTAGATGGCCAGCTGCTAGAGAAGAGTAGCCAGTGGGGAGCTGTGTTCTGTCCTTAGACATGTGTAAATGCAGGGAGTGAAGCTGTTGTTACCTGGAAGTGAAAGATGCCGGCATAGTCCTGCTGGAAGCTCTGTCCGTGAGGAACCACTCTGTGGAGGAGGTTGTCGTTTAAGGTCAGCGAGGCGATGGCTGCCAGCAGCCAGCAGTCACCTAAGGACGGACACACACACACACACACACACACACACACACACACACACACACACACACACACACACACACACACACACACACACACACACACACACACACACACACACACACACACACACACACACACACACACACACACACACACACACACACACACACACACACACACACACACACACAGTTGTATTACACGGTATCAGCCCTGAATGCCCAAAACTACTATAATAGATTTGAATGTTAACAAGAATAACAGCAGGTTGTTTAGGTGTTGGACACTCATTTCCAATTAAGAAGACTCCCTCTAGATCCATTACCATATTAACAGAGAGCTAGAGCTAGTTCCTAACGGTTTTCCATAAAGGTCTAATTCATTCATGCCGCTGCCTGAGACAGAATGTACTTGGAAGCTTAGTGAGAAAGTAAGTCATAAAACTAGAATTCCTTTTAAAAAGGAGGTTGGAATCAGAGGACAGGCTCAGCGGAAGACCATCAAACACCTTGCAACTGCTGCCGAAAGAAGCAGTCACCGGCTCTGGCTGAATCGGAAGGAGACTGTATGGGCTGCCAAGTGACCTCATGGAGCCTCCAGTGCAACACACACCCAGGTCTGATCAGCCTGCGGTGGGACAGTCTCGGGTCAGGGTGTATTGTGATAAAAGGCCGAAACACCCAATGAGGCCAGGGTGCACAACTGATGTTGTGTCGTATTGGAGGCACCAGGCGGTCATCCCCCAATCCAACAATAGCGCTTGTGCTGAATGATCAAGGGACTGTAACATCTAGTCCTAGTAAGCATACTTAACATCTCAGTAAACAAAACAATCTGAAATATGGTACGTTTGAACAAGTTTTACCTTCTAGGAAATGGGAGAGGCACTTGTTCCACTGGACTGGCTGAGAGCTCAGTGAGAAAGAAACTCATAAAACTAGAATTCCTTTTAACATCTCAGTAAAGACAACAATATGAAACATGTTTGAACAAGTTTTGCCTTATAGCAAATGGGAGAGGCACACGATCCACTGGACTAAAACTACCACAGCTCCACAATAAGTCACCAATGTTGTTTGAAGGAATTACACTGTGGGTTTGAGCCACAATTTCTGTTATGATATGTGTTGCAAAAGTTTCTTGATTAGAGGACAGGAACACCCTGATTGTAGTTTTTACCATCTTTTTCTACACATACAGGCTTGTGGCATATGATTTGAGATTTTACAGTGATCTTTGTTGTGTTATCTGGGAGTAGTTTAACATTTAGATTGGTCTATTATCATATCTTGAATGTTAATTTCAAGTCATGGCTCTTCTTAAAACGTTCTAGTTCATTTTAGCTAGTGTTGCATCTATTCATGCTGGTTAATGATACACAGTACTTCTACTGTATACCAAAAAGTAATTTTAACCGGAACGGGCGATTTAAATTTTATGTTAACATATTTATATTCTTATTGTATAATCCATCAACAGCCCCTAATAGCATCTGGTGGGTCAACGTATCTTCATACAGCGGTTCGTATGATATCTGTTGAAAATGTATGCACAATTTTTTGTTTGTTACCCTACAAATGTCCAGGCACACGAGCGATCAGTGCACCGGCACAAGCAGTGCACAACATAAATAGGCAACAAAACTACTTTAGTTTAGGAAAAGGTCGTAGTTTGGCTTAAAATAAGTATGTTAGTTAAGTACGTAAATTAAGTACGTAAATGACATACGTGGCATTAGGTAAGTAAACAAGTTACTTAAAAAAAGTAAGTTCAAATAAGTCAAAGTTGACTTCTGGTTTCACGTGTGCGTGACGTCAGAGCAAGTCGGGATCAAGTCGGACACAAATCTAACCAGCATGGATTGGGCGGCGATCGCTGGTGATCAATTCTGCGCAGATCTGGCTCATCTCGAATGAGCCTTTTGTCACTCTTTATACTACAGCGCATGACTTTTTCTTTAGAAGCAGCCCTGCATGTCATGGCTCACGGTTATGTTGGTTATAGAGGAATTATAGTGCATTACTTTTTGTAAATTTAAGTAGGACAGCGAATGAGAACAGTCTAAACAGATAACCCTGTAGCATTCAGATTAAGACTTCTTAGTCATGGTGCATTTGGGCTGTAAAACAAAGTGAAGCATCATGTTTTCTGGCTCATCATTTTTGAGTTTATTGTTTTGCAATTCAGCTGCTCCTCTGAGAGTGAGAGGGAGGTTGGGTATAGAATTGCATTTTTAAGGATAAAATGGGAAAGTTACTTCTTGCACTGCCAGAGCTACCGCAACAGAGGGACGGTGGCCTTGTTTACAGATGTGAGGCAGAGAAACAAAGCATGAATTATAGATGCAGCTCTGTGTCGAGCAAGAAACATCTCAGGCAATAAACTGTTACTGGTTCTGCTGAATTGACTGTGAACCCTCCTCTGTTTCTCTCAGGCTGTCCATCTCTATCCATCACTCCTCATTCAGTTTGCACTGTTGACTTTTTTAATCTGGCATTTGACTTAAGAAAGAGTTCAGTCTTTATTTACAGCTAAAGACTGACACATTAGGGATGATTCTCATTATGTATGCAATGGGAGCAGGTTAATGGTAGGAATAATCTTCCGTAGAAATATTCAGAGGGAGAGGGAAGCTTTGCGTAATAATGTCCTACATCCAGATAGTTAAACTTGAGATTGCAACCTGGCAAGCTCTGGCAAGTCTCTCCTCTCCTGTCCTGTAATACTTTGATCTTGCAGTAGTAACAGTGAAACTGATAAGAACTCTCGGGGTTGGACTAACCCAAAGATCCCTGACAGATGTCTGTGCGAGTGGCTCCACCTACGATGAACTCGGGACGTTTGCAGAACTCCTGTCAAGTGTACAAACACAACAAACAAATTATTGACACGGTTCACATGCTGGGTTTGTACAGGTTTCAACACATCAAAAGAAATTTGGAAACCTTTACATTGCCAGTTAAAATATCCCTTAAGATTGTTTTCTGACACAATAATACATTTAAACCTGACTCTACAAAAAGACCTATCTCAGTCTGTCGTGACACATTGATCATTTTAAATACATGTCTTTATTATATTGTATAATAAAGACATTTTAATTTTGTACAAACCCTACAGTGTGCCTTGGATTGTTTTTGAAGGAGAACTGCAGTTTATATATTTTTTGAGACCATATTCCACTCATGCAACAGGCCCTTCACAAGATGAGATAAGACTACATTAAATCATTTAAAAAAAATAAGTATAAGTAATTATATATAGAATACAACACATACAGTACTGTATACGATACTATACAAGCTTTGAAGTTGTTCAAGGGTGTGTTTTCTAATGTTTGACTTAGCTAGGCTAGCTTCTTGCTTTTGTTTCTAGTGTTTGTGCTAACATCCCAAAGCTATCTCCGTTCTTAACAAAACAAAAATCAATCTCAGCACACAAATATAATAATTATTATTATTATTATTATTATTATTATTATTATTATTAGTAGTAGTAGTAGTAGTAGTAGTAGTAGTAGTAGTAGTAGTAGTAGTAGTAGTAGTAGTAGAAGTAGTAGTAGTATATTATTAGTTGATTGACAGATAATTAAATGGCAACAATTCTGATAATCCATTAACCCTTGTTTTAAGCTACAATGCTGCCCCTTTAAAATCGCAGAGCTAAAATGAAAACCAGACTATTTAAGGACCAGCAGAGATCACGAAATAAACATTTCAGGAAAGATATGTTGCATTCTAGTGTTCACGTCTTAGCTCCCGATACAATACAGTACTTCATGCTCTGTAAACCCTCTTTGACGGCATGTTGAGCGTGAGAAACTCCACATGAAGCTCTAAAAAGAAATATTTAATTTATTCTCTTGCGCCCCCTCCTGCTCCACACACACACACACAGGCTTAAATTCTCTTTTCAGGCTCACACAAAGCACAGATTTTTGGGGAAACACCATGAACCGTCTTATGCATGGTACATATTACAGATCCTGTGGTTCAGGCCATGCACATGTATTATAAAACATCAGACTTTTTGGGACAAATGAGACCCCAGAAAGCATTAGAGCGGACTGACACACAACAGGAAACATGTTACCACAGTGGCTCTCACACACTCAAATGGAAGCTGCAAGAGGAGCTAACATGCTGCAGTCACGCTCACGATCACGACCCCGGGGGCTTTTAAGACCACGCTCTCTGCTTGCTGCTCTATTACGGGACTGACAGCAGCAACCTGTCACGGCATGTGCAAATCAAACAGTGATGAGAGCAAGGGCTGCCTTGATAAAAACGAATGAAGACAGTCCCACTTAATTCTCTGGTCTAATATTTAGCTACAGTGAGCACCCTGATGTAATTATAATGTAGTGAGCGCAGTGAGGAGAGCCAGGGAGAGGAAGAACCACAGAGACAAGCAAGCAGGGAAGGATTGGAGGTTTAGGGAGATACATGGACGGATAGAAGAAAACAAGAAGAAGAAGAAGAAGAAACCTCTCTAAAGACACTTGCAAAGTCCTGATTAGTGTTGTAGGAACATTAAAATGATATTGACCACCACTCCTGACAAAAAGTTTAGTTGCCAAGCAATAGATGAAATTCATGTCTGTGAGGAAAAATATTAGAGCAGGTAATAAAAAAGCTTAAACAGAATGGATATTCAGTCATTATCTGCTCGCTCCTGAAATAATCAGTCAGTGTCGGATATATTTCATAGGATCATCAAACATAATAGAAAGTTAGTGTCTATAGTTCCTTCTCAGCTTTCTCCCAAACACTTAAAGTTAAAGGACCATACCTGTTTTTTTGCATGTTTTTGCTTATGCCCTTCAAAATCACATGTACTGTACAGTTCATTATTACAATAATTACATTATTTCATGACAGTTGACAGAATACCATTACATTATTTAGGGTAACAGCAGTGTTTTGTCAGGTCTACTCAAACATTGCTTTGGTATGAATGTCATGTTATCAATGTATGGTAAAGCAGTTTAAAATGTGGATTGTTTTTAGGTGTTCCAGGTGCTGGTTGAATGCCGACATACACGCTATACCGACCAAGAAGTAAATGTTGTGAAATAAATCACATACATGCATTAAAAAGGTTGCATGTTTGGTCTCTCAACTGTCACATATAAGAGCTTTCCAACAGCACAACAACTGGGAAGGCTTCTAATGAAGCAGGGGTAGATGTGTTAACAAACAAAGATAATATAACTTTGACAAAAAAATGACTAAATAATCGTTTTAATAGAAATGTTAAGTGTCACGTTTTATACCAACATGAGTTGAAACGAGCTAGTATGAAAATGTTTTTTAAATTCTAAAAAATATGTGGTGTGCTTTGTAAAAAGGTTTAAAATGATATATATCAGGTATTTAATAAAATGGCTAAAAGATAGAAAAATGGTGGGCGCCTGGGTAGCTCACCTGGTAGAGCGTGCACCCATATACAAAGGCTTAGTCCTCAACGCAGCGGCGCTGGGTTCAGTTCCGACCTGCGGCCCTTTGCTGCATGTAATTTCCCCCCCCCCCCCCCCCCACCCATCTCTTTCTCTCTCTCCCCTTTCATGTCTATAAGCTGTCCTGTCAAAAAATAAAGGCCTAAAATGCCAAAAAAATAATCTTAAAAAAATAAATTAAAAAATGGTCCCATAGCAAGAGTATAAGCGTGTTTCGTAGCCAAAGATTACACTAAAATTTCAATATTTACCAGATTATCTCCAATGTTTTCCTCACTGGCAATGCACTTCTTATCTATGCTTTGACAGAAGACTGTTCCAGTTACTGCAAGGTTTATTTAGCATGCTCTCTTGGAGCTTCTTGTTAAATTGATGTCAACAGTTGGGGAGAAGGCTAAGATGAAACCTGTCTGATGGTCCTCCAAACTTTGATGAAGATTTTAGAGTGAAATGTTAATCATTTGATAATGAACAGCTTTATTAACTAAATTTATATTTGTGTGACTCCATTTGTGTAATTCACAAAATTAATAATAATTCCCAGAATTAATAATAACATCCAAGCTAAGGTACATTTTCAGCAAAATAAGTCTCACCGTGGGCCTCATCCAGCGCACTCCGTAGGTCTTGGCAGAATTGGGGCCGAGCTCCTTGAATCCCAGAGAAGATGCGACACAAGGGAACAAAGTATCCTCAAACAGCTTCCGATTCTGGAGGCATTGGGCTTTCAGACTCTCGTAGTCCTGACCCAGAAACTTCACAGCCATGTGATTCTGTCCCAGACCGTCATTACGATCCCACTGGCTCCTCAGCTTGGCAGCCATGCCTGTCGCAAAAATGGGCTCCTCCATCCTGAGTTTGTGGAGTTAACTGTGGGGTCACGCTGTCAGCTGTAATGTTGTACGTGTGGAACTACAATAAGATGTAAAGATGTGTCAATAAGTAGTGAGGCAACTGTGGCTACAGTTTTGATTTAAAGCACTGCAGCAGTTTTGATGTAAATTTGATATAAGGTGGTAATGGCTTCAAGGCTCAATTATAAATCAGAATGAAAAATCAGTGGCCATTAAGAAGCTATAAAATATTGACCAGGCTGCTGCTTGGTTGCGGCACTTGTGGTTCTGCCGTAGCTGGATACTTTGAAAGCAATAACAATTACAAGTGTAGGGGCTCAAAATACAGAAGCTTTACAGACTCTGGAGAGAGATGTCCTACTCACAGCGAAGGCAGACGTCCCAGTGAGCACCAATCACAGTTTGTTTTCAACAGCCAACAGGGGTGCAGGCCTCAGTCCTTCCTTGTCCAACCAGCAGCTACACTCTAAAAGAAATTAAGTTAAAAATGAGATACTGAACTGAGACTGTATGCAGAGATGCAAGTCCATACATAGCTCTGTGAGCAAAACAGACAATTGCAGCAGCCATGTACACCCTCTATACATTGAAGGTTTAAAGACAAATGAGCCCTGCCTATTTATTTTCAGTCGACCATAAACACACATGCTCGTTCTGCATAGAAAAGGGATTAGTCACAACAGGCCCGCCCTGCTACTTTGTGACCTAAACTAAATTTCAAAATGTACCCAATCAGTTTTGCACCTGTCTATTTGATTGCTCACAATGGCTGTGTGTGTGTGTGTGTGTGTGTGTGTGTGTGTGTGTGTGTGTGTGTGTGTGTGTGTGTGTGTGTGTGTGTGTGTGTGTGTGTGTGTGTGTGTGTGTGTGTTTATTGTACACAGGGCTAATAGAGAGTGCAGTTAGGTGTGATTCTTGATACACAATGAAGGCAGCACCAGGCCCAGAACAAGGAAAAGCTTTCTCCAACTTTTTAATTAAGCAGAGACAGGGAGGAGGAAGTGTAAACTGTAATTAGGGCCAGCAAAGCTCCTGACAGAACAGGAGCTTCTGAAACAGTTCATTTTAGTTTGTCTGTTTTTGTCATCCTTGCTTTGCATCTTACGGTGTTTTTATTTCTTTCTAAGACAAATAAACAGATGGTTTGTTTTCAACATCTCTCCCTTTTTTAGTTCTTTGAGCACCGTCTTTTTTTTACCACCTCAACTCTCCACTATCCAAAACACTCTTCCTGTTTAAAGACTCAGCTGTCAGTCAAAGAGTTTGGCTCTTATTGGCTCAGAGGACCACAGTTAGTTTCCACTGCTCTCTGTGAACCACACCCATTGAAAACATCCCAGTTCACTAACATTAGCTGAAAAATATCCCTGCTAAGAGAGCCAAAGAACACAATGTAGCTACAACACCAGGTTTACAGGTCCAATTTTTACAGACTGTGAAGAATTGTTATCCACAACTGCTGCTGCTAGCAAGGGTAGTACTACAACTACTACCAACGTTGCCACTTACAATAGTACTGCAATTATTATTATTGCTAACCTTACAAGACTAATGTTACTAGAGCTACAGCTGGCTAGTATAGTGCTAGCAGCTGTACGTTAGCTAGCTAGAAATAACGTTACTAGAACTACCACTGCTAGTGCTATCCTACTTCCATATCTAAAACTACTTATTTCTACTAATCTAGCATTTTTACTAGTGCTATTACTAAAACCACAAGAAACACTTTTGCTATTACTAATAGCACTGACCGAAATGTTTCTATCATCAATGAAAGTTGCCATTTCAGCCGTTTTTCCCGTGAAAATGAAAATTACATGAATAATATATATCAATAAAAATCCATATTTTAACATTAAATAGAATAATTTATTCATACCCAAATCCTGCTCCACACACACACACACACACACACACACACACACACACACACACACACACACACACACGTAATTTACAGGGCGGATGGGTTACAATCCCCCCAATAATAAAAACTGGCCAGTGCAACCACCCCAGTTAATAATAATAATAATAATTTCCTTTACATAATTAAAAGACATTTGCACCATGAATTCATGCAAAAAAGGGCACACATTGTTGCAGAAAAAGTCAACAGAATGCAAAAAATCAAGTGTTTGTTGTGTATGCTCAAAATTTAAATTTTGCTCAAAAGTGGAGATCTCTGCCGCCCCAATGTTGAACCCAAAGTTACTCACACAGGCCAAAAATGCCGTAACGTCAAGATCGAAAAGTGGCTAATGGAATGCCAGTGTACAGTGTACTTTTTTTCCCCTCTGCCGCATGTTATCAGGGCACACTCTGCCCAACGTTCAATCTGGCTGTAGTGAATATTTCATTCCCCTCACATGTGAGATACACTTACCCCCTTACACACATACATACACACACACACACACAGATATCCTCCACCTCAGTGCAGGTAGTGACATCTATGAGACATGACAAGCGGTAGATTTCATGTCCAGATTTCATGTCCAGACCAAAGCCACCACTATGTCTAATAACATGGAGCTGGATAACAATACAGAAACATATTCTCTGCTACAGCTTATTCAAATAGATGAGGATATATGCTTGAACTAAAACTAACATAGTGTGTTTATGTGTTACGTTATAGGCGTGTATTGAAAGCAACAAGTTATAGCTATATTTTGCACAAGTGTTTACTCGTCTTTTATGTAGGTTTATGTATTATCTTATTCTGGACGGATAAGAACTTTTCTGATGATGTGCGATAATGTGAGGATGTGTGACTCTACTGCAAACAAAATCTACCTCTGGGTATAAATGAAGTAGCTTGAACTTGAACTTGAAATAACACCAAAGGCATCAGCATGATAGCTCCTCCATAACACACCATGAAATGAATTGCATTAGGTTTCATACATATTGTGTTATTATTTGCTGTTATTATACAATTTTAGAAAGGGTATGGCGTATGGGTCATGCAGCTAACCTAAAAACATGGGACACTCAGGGGTCACATGAGGAGCTTCAGATTGGGGAAAAAAGGGGGACTAAGTATACAGGGCCCTATTGTGAGAAGGAGGCCTAGATACTAGAATAAATAGTGGATGCGGGGAGGGGCCCATACAGGATGCCTGTGTACAGGGTCCAGAATGTTGTGCTACACCCCTGACAGTCACACAAGGATTTTGAAACCAATACCAACAGTCAGTAGTAGCTATGTCTCACCGCTGCTTTTCTGCTAATGTGTGTCTGAGTCTAATGTGCCAGTGGTTTCCTCCTCACACACCGAGAGGAAAACACACTGCTTAAATACATGCTACTTGTAACTATGCCTGTGCCCTGTGGGTGTGTGAGGTCCAGTGTTTGAGGTGTGAGTAAGCATTCTGACCTCTGGTGTATTTCTGTATGCAGGGTTCATATTCCAAACACTGTGAAATGAAATATCCAAAGTGTTTGCTTTAAAGCCATAAATAAAATAGACCTGAGAAACTAGACACGTACAGTGTCCAATCGGGAGAATAAATGCTGATTCTTGAAGTGATCTTTATCAAAGCAGGATGTAAAAAAATTGGCTTCACACACACGTAAAAACAAGCAGTGTATGTAGATTACACTTATTCTTCTATGAGTGGTTTAATTATAGTGAATAGCAGGCATTTATAGGGCATATCCTCGTGCATGGCTCACACAGAGACTAGTCCTGATAGTAGGTGCGGTCCCTGAGTGGAGATACAGTGTTCCGCTGCCATACTGCCACTTTTTTCAAGTTGATCAACCTGGCGACCTTTTACGTTTCACATCACTATCATCAAAAATGGTATCCGTACAATGAGCAGAAAAAACGGCAGCAATAACAGATTTTGGGCAACTTATCCCGCAGCATTTGCAGATTTCGTGGTTTTATGGTGTCGCGAAAGTTGTAAGCGACTGCGATCGGAGTTGGCATTACACGATTTTGGTTCCAGTTTTCACAACACGACCCATAAACTTGAATCTCATATAAAAAAAAAGTTCAGACTAGAAAGTTAACAGCATGTTATCTTCCTGCAGCGCGACACAACTAGACATACAGTGAAATCAGTGTTGATGAAGGAATTATATATTTACCTTGCAGCCGGATGTTTCCGTTAAAATGCAATGCAATGTTACTTAAACATTCAATATGAAACTTGGCTTCCTCTCCATGTTTAGTGTAGGTTCAGCCCTAACAGCGCATATTATTTAGGAACGCCCTGCTCCCTCTGTTCTGATCTATGGGAGCTGATGGGCACCTTCCGACTGCGTCTGCGCAATGTACGCTAGTCACAAACCACACAACTGAAAGGGAGGGTTAAGCTACACTCTGCTTTCATGTAGGCTACCATGTTTTGATCAGAACATACAGGGCCTTATAAAGCAGTTCAGTCTTGTATGTTTGAATTTATATGCACTTTATAGGACTCATTTGACATTAGATACAGTTTTAACAATAAAACAACACGTAGCCTATCCATAACGTTGTGCATTATGGAAGTTTCATGTGTCCCTATGAAAGCTATTTTAGTTTATTTTTGTAGGCCTACAAGTACTGCATATTAAAACCTTTCTTACATTTTAAACTAGGCTATTTTTGATTTGGACTACTAATTTCAGTGGAGAATATTGTCCTTTTTTTCTCCACAACATGTATTCAACTGCTACAAATGAATATTGCCGAAAGTATGTCAGCATCTCATCACCTAAATACGATGCATTCTTCTCCTGACCAAAATTAGTTGAAATACTTAGCTCAATCTCGACCTTTTGCAACATCAAAAAGCTGTGTACACATTAATGCAATAACATAAGACAGGTGCCATTCTGCTCAAACCTGCTTAAAACCTTTATTTTATTTTTAAGATGAAATACATCTCTCTTTTTGAATGTATAGGACTTTTACTCAGATTGGTACATGTTTTTAAATCCTAATAGCCTACTTGTGTTTGTTAAAAAGGTATTTGTGCATCAACATTTTTAAAACAGTCTATTAGTTTTGATAGTGATGTTGATTTTAGCAAGAAATATCAATGTAGAAGCTTACAGAGCGTCAATGCTGTGTTTAAACATAATGTATTTTTAAAACAAAATTCCATACTAACCTATAATGATTATAGGAATGTGAAGAAAAATTCAAGGTGACAACACGGACATCTAGAGGCAGTATTTAGTAAACGCGAAGTTCCTCCTTTCGGACTTCATGTCCCAGCAGGGAGTGCGAGGGAGGGTTTCCCGTGTTGCTTTGCAGCAGTCCCGTTCTGCGCAGCTCGCGTGTTCTCTCCGCAACAGCCGCCGTTGTTTTATTGAGAGAATCTGAACATGGCGTCCGACGGACCACCGGGCACCGAATCTCTCCCGTCCGATTTAGGCAGTGCGATTGCGGCATTGAACACATGGAGCCATCCGGACCTTCAGTCCAAGCTGGCGGAGTTGGGAGCGCCCACCATGGGTAAGGAAAGACGAAGAGCGTACTGGAAGAAGGACTGTGTTTAGCTAGTCAGTTGCTAACGCTAGCCACACTACAAACGCAACACTTCCGTTACAATTTGCTAAAACTAGGCCTGTGCTGTGTTTACATTATTTGAAATGTACATCCAGTATCTAATTATGCAAAAAATGTACCTATATAATGTGTTGAAAGCAGCAGTAACAACATTTATCCGGTCACGGGGATAAGTTGCCTATTGATTTAGCTGTTAGCTTGCAGGCTAATTTCCATGAAGATGAAGGGTCATGTAACGTTAAGCGCTTGTCAGAGTTTACGTTAGCTAACTTCGGTTAGTCAGTTAAGTGTTGAAAATGGCTTAACTTGTGTGGAAACAGCTTACATTCAAAGAAGAGTCAGTGCAATGTTATATCATGATTGTTGTTAACAGTTAAAAACTACATTAACGTTACTTCCTTGAATTACATTTTTCGTCATTCTTCAGGTCCCAGAGAGGAGCTGATGGACCGACTGAAGGGCTACATGATTCAGGTAAATGTTACTACACAGTCTGTTCCTTTTTTTAGTTATAATCATGTAGCATAAATTCCGAAGCATTGATGCTGAGTTTCTTGAGTGTTTGTACTTGACATGTCGATAAGGAAAAACACATTCTATTCCTGCACTTTTTTCAGCAGCTCTCCTACTTAACTACCACACAGCTATATGTGGGACGGGTCTGCTTCACGTGTAGCATTGTTGACCAACTTGCAGCTACACATGACTAGACAGGGATAAAGTAGTTCCTCGCTCATGCATGCTTCACACATAGATGGGAAGAGAGGCCAGTGTTAACTCTTCTGACCTCTACCATTTATTGCAATTAACTAAACACTGCACAATCATTGTCCCGGATACTGCTGCTCAAAAAGTCCCTTCTCTTTCCCTCTGCAGACTGGGATACTCCTCAGCAAACCTAATGATGACAAACCAATGGGCTCCCAGGTAAAAGTCACATAATCAAATTGAAAACACAGCTGATAATGTATGAAGCATTTTCTGGTACTTGACAAAATAGTAATTACAGATGTAGAATGGTCATATCTGGTTACATAACCATGCAGTTGCTGTCAAACAAAATATAGAAGGAGCAGCTTCATTTCTCTCTCACTACACGATGAAACTGTTTACTCCACAGCTGTACAGTAAATGTTAGTGTCATATGAAGGGCACATTAAATTCATGTTTTATAAATGGAAAAGGAATAACACGATTGAATCTTCAAACACAGCCTCACATTATCCTCACATTCTCCTGTTTCCTCCTCCTCCAGATGCCAGGCATCCCCCCCATGCCCCCGATGCCCATGCCACCCATGCCTCCTGGTATAGGCATGCTCCAGGCTATGAGCATGATGCCCGGAGGGCCCCCTCCACCCGGCATCCACATGGGCATGGAGCCCCCAGGTTTGCCCCCTCCCGGCCTATCGCAGGAGGATCAGCTGAAGATGGCCCAGCACAGAGCAGCCATAGTGTTACAGCAGGAGGAGAGAGCCAAGCAGCAGGTGAAGTCCACTGACTATGTAGTCCACTTGTTGCTTTCAGCATTCCCTTTCATACACAAACAACACTGAGATGCAATCAGTCTGTGAGCTGGTAACGTCCTCAAAGCCAGGAACACAAATGATAGAAAACAACCCCAAATCTCTGCTTTGGATAGTAGAATCTGACTACCGCCACAGAAACAACTGCCACAGAGTTTCAGTCACTATAGAGCAGACAGAAATACTGTAAAGTGACTTTTTGTTTGACTGTTGCTCAGTCATTCGTTGATTCTGTGTATCACAGGGTGATTCCCGTGTCATGGATGAACAGGATATCCTGGAGCAGCAGAAAAGGGTGAGGCAATAAAGATAGTCCACCTCGTCAGATCGAGCTTGACTTCAGATTTAGAGATTTGAGAAATGAAACAAACACTCTTTGGAAAGAGTTTTTGTACATTTCCAAATTTAGAACAATAAAAAAAAAAAAAAATAATAATCAACTTACACCGGTTAGGGCACATCCTTTTCTCTTTCCTCTCTTTTTTTTGTTTGCACACCCTTGATTCAACTCCTTTTGGTTAACCGTGTGTTTTAAGTCCCATCTCCTTCCTTCCTGTGTATCAGGCTGCAGTGCTGCTGGAACAGGAGCGTCATCAGGAGATGGTTAAGATGCAGCAGGGTCCAGGGCCCAGAGGCATGCCTCCTGTCAACGCAGTGAGAGGTATGTTAGTGATGTCGTGATTAAAGTCAAAAAGAGCATTATATTTCCAGAAAAAAGATTAGTGTGCATGACCGTAGTTTCATCTGTACTCCGAGTGAGCCTAACTTTTTTTTTTTTTACGTTTGGTGTAAATGATCACATCATAAATAATGTTTTATCACCTGCAATCTGTTTTTTTGTAATTTTTTGCAGGTATGGATCCTCGTGGGCCGCTGCCTCCTGGTGTCAGTATGATGCCGACTCAGAAACAGAGAGTGCCACCTCCACCAGGAGAAGATAACCGAGAGGTAAACCGATTTTCTCCCCCCCCCCCCCCCCATGTGTTTTAATTTCGTAGGCAAATGCATCTTGTACCATACTTCAGTTTAGTTGTGATTTTTTTTTTTTTTTCTGTTGCCCAATCACACAGACTCCATATTTAAAACTTGCTTTTTAACTTGTTTTGCTCTTGATTGCTGGTCTTGTATGCTTGCACATCTATACATATATTATCGTCCCAATTTAAGCTAAAAGATGGACTGTGCTGTAGCTTTAAAATCAATACACATTTGTAGTTCTCTTATTGATTGCCGGCAGGGGCTACCTGTGCCCTATTCTTAAGCGTGATTACAACATAAGTTCCATTTTTCGTAGGGTCCGTATCTCTACGTACATGAAATCACGCTTTAGTCACAAGTGTTTGTTTGCTTCCATTCCAGATGTGGCAGGGCGAGGAGGTAAGCGTCAGTGGGCCCAAGATCCCTCAAGCTCTGGAGAAGATCCTCCAGCTGAAGGAGATCAGACAGGAGCAGCTCACCGACCCCGCAGGTCAGTACAGCTGGTACTCTTGTGTTTTACTGGAATATTTAGGATGTGGTAGCATTCAGGTTCATAATCTGATTTGTCCGTTTCCGTTTAAGAAGAAGAAGATGACGAGGGAGCAGAGATGGACCTGAACAGCTCCTCTGCACCAGTCATGTCTGAGACCGAAGACGATGACAGTCAGATATCTAAAAAAGATGTAAGTCTTTTCTCTCACACCCCCTCTCACACCTTTCTAGGCCGCTGTACTTGTGATATATCAGTAGAGCTGCAAAGATTAATCGATTAGTTGTCAACTCTTAAATTAATCGGCAACTATTTTGATAATCGATTAGTCGGTTTGAGTAATTTTTTAAGACAAAAGTAAAAATTCTTTGATTCCAGCTTCTTAAATGTGAATGTTCTAGTTGCGTCTCTCCTCTGTGACAGTAAACTGAATATATATATATATATATATATATATATATATATATATATATATATATATATATATATATATATATATATATATATATATATATATATATATTCATTCAAATATATTCAGTTTACTGTCACAGAGGAGAGACGCAACTAGAACATTTGTTGTGGACAAAACAAGACATTTGAGGACGTCATCTTGGGCTTTTGGGAAACACTGATCCACATTTTTCACCATTTTCTGACATTTTATAGACCAAACAACTAATCGAATAATTGAGAAAATAATTGACTATGAAAATAATCGTTAGTTGCAGCCCTATATATGTTGTTTGGTGTGACTATAGCACTCTACTAATTGTATTATGGTAATTTTGTGGCAAATTCACTGATTCAGCACCTGAGAAATTCAGCATTAATCATCTTGGATATTTAAATCCTATCTCATACATATATTAATGAGGGCAGATGTGTTTTTATTTTAACAGAACCTGAACTGACGTTTTCACACTGCTGCCACAGTCCTTTTTGTGTTTTCATATTTGCCAGTAATCACAATAAAATAGGCCCTCTGTTTGTACTGCCTGTGTTTTTATATAAGTGCATAACATGAAGTAATGCATAAAGAACCTTTTTTTCTCTCACATGTTTTAATAAATGCCTAAAAGTAGTTTGGACGCTAATGTTAGAATTTTCTTTCAGAAAAACCGCAGACGCAGAAACCGCAAGAAGAAGAGCAAGAAGAAGCGCGCACTGGAGAAGAAGGAGCTGGCGGAGGAGCAGCAGAAGAAGGAGAGCAGCGACAAAGACAAGGACAAAGAGAAAGAGAAGGACAAAGACAAAGAGAAGGACAAAGACAAAGAGAAGGACAAGGAGCCAGAGGTGGAGATCGAGTATATCACAGAGGAGCCGGAGATCTACGACCCCAACTACATCTTCTTCAAGAGGATCTTTGAGGCGTTTAAGGTGGCTACAGAGCACTGTTGACTATTTGTTTACTATACGGCAAAAGGCTGTGGTTTTTGATGCATTCAATTGTATTAAGGCATTTGCTTCTGTTTTGCTGTAGTGCAACCATTTCCCTTATTTCTCCTAGCTGACTGATGATGTGAAGAAAGAGAAGGAGAAGGAGCCCGAGAAGGCAGAGAAGCAGGAGGCAGCCGTGCTGCGGAAAAAGGGCTTTGAGGATGAGAAGAAAGACAGCGATGACAGCGATGAGGTTTGAATCCTTTGAAACTAACAGAAGAGTCAGGGTTTCCACGGGGTCTTAAAAAGTCTCAAATTTCAAAATCAAAATTGTAGGCCTTAAGTGTCTTAAATTGTGTGCAATTAGTATTGTGTGCTAGGTCGGGTCTTAATTTTCCTACGTCCATGCAACGCTACGTCAAATGCTCTTTTTTTTTTTTTTTTTTTTTTTTTTTTTTTCTTTTCTTCATTCCGTGGTCTTGTAGTGGTCTTTCTTTCGCTAGTCCAAATATAATTTTGCTGTATTATAACTACAAATGAGACCAACATGCAACTTATATTGCAGTCCATCAGCCTTTATGTTATTGGCGCAAGTCTCTTTAGGATTGTACCACAGACATAAAACGGATTTAATTCATCGGCTACGGGGGAAGTACAAGTTTAGCGATACTTGGCTTAAAAAAAGGGAGGTCTTAAATTTTATTCATAATGGTCTTAAAAAGTCTTAAATCTGACTTGATGAAACCTGCAGAAACCCCGGTTAGGAAAATGGAACAGAACAAAATCCTGTTTGTTTACGTGCAAAACATTTATAATATTTTCCATGTACAGGACATGAGACCAGATGTCCCTAAACTCTCAAAGAAGAAGCTGAGGAGGATGAACAGGCTCACTGTGGCCGAACTTAAACAGGTAAATTAAGGCTAACAGTCATAACTACTAATCATGATTACGTCTGTCTTCTAGAATAATTGGGATTGCTGTTGCGGTCCAAAAAAAAGTTTCAGTACTATCGATAACCTTTTCATCTAATTTTCGCCTCCTGTCTTCTTTGTTCCAGCTGGTTGCTCGTCCAGATGTAGTGGAGATGCATGATGTGACGGCTCAGGAGCCCAAGCTGCTGGTCCACCTAAAGGCCACCAGGAACACGGTGCCGGTGCCCCGCCACTGGTGCTTCAAACGAAAGTATCTGCAGGGCAAGAGAGGTATAGAGAAGCCTCCGTTTGAGCTGCCGGAGTTCATCAAGAAGACGGGTATCCAGGAGATGAGGGAGGCCCTGCAGGAGAAGGTGCGATACCACAGTGACAGTCATTCATTTTCCAGCCGCGCCTTTCACCTTTTCTATTTTTAAGGACATCCTGTGAAATTCAGATGCAGTTTCTTCATGTGTGTTAATTTGAAAACCTCCAAGATAAAAGGTTGTGCGAACTATGTGAATTAAGTCTAGTTCAGACCCAAGATTAGCGAAGAGACGAAACCGTTTAAGAACGTCGCAGGGAAAAGTGTCAGCGGTCTGAACCGGCCCGCCTCAGCTCGACTCAAGCCAGCTGATGGTTCTGAGATATATGTGTGTGTGTGTGTGTGTGTGTGTAAGTCGGCTGTTTCTAAAGCCTGGCAAAAAGGACAAGAAGGGTTATTGGTTTAATGTATGTTGCTATTTTGATATCTGGTCCCTTGCTATAAGTAATGGTGTCTTGTAAGCCAGTTTGGGCTGGGCTTACTTTTTGTGCGCATGACACATAATAATAAAATGATTCATTCATAATCTTCCTTTTTCAGGAGGACGCCAAAACCATGAAAACCAAAATGAGGGAGAAGGTTCGTCCCAAGATGGGGAAGATCGACATTGACTACCAAAAGCTCCACGACGCCTTCTTCAAATGGCAAATTAAACCCAAACTCACTATCCACGGAGACCTTTACTACGAGGTACTAGACCATGATAATTTGATTTCTCTTACCTTTTTTAATCAAAATCTTTTTTTACATCTGGTGGGGATAAACAATTTAATTTTTTTATTTATTATTATTGTTCCATGGCAACCATCCTTCCTGGAAGTGAGTAGTCAGTGCTGTGAGCTCCCACTGAGTGACCTACTGTGTGTGTGTTTTTGTGTGTCTGCAGGGAAAAGAGTTTGAAACTCGTCTGAAAGAGAAGAAGCCGGGGGACCTGTCTGACGAGCTGCGTATCGCTCTGGGCATGCCTGTCGGACCTGTAAGATCCACAAACATTATAATTCCTTGTAAATTAAAAATATTCCTTGTAAAAATAACACATTAAAACCACAACTGCCATAGGTAAACACTAAGTTAGCAAGGCACTGAAATGAAGTGCAATCTCAAAACACACAAATATGACCATAATCAGTATATGTTGAGTAGGTTCCAGTTGTGCCAACAATATGCAAAATGCCCTGGGCAATATATCTCCACGTCTTCTGCAGTTGCAGTACTGCGGTGTTATCCAGATGTTCTGTCACTTTCCCAATCATTCTGATGTGTCGCTCTCCTTGTTACTGCTTTTGGGTGTAGGAGTGTACAGGCTGTGAAAATGAATCTCCTGTAAAATGAGACGTGACAAGACTTGTTTATTCAGAGACACCGTAACGAGGAGAGGAACGCGGCGGCTGAGATGATGACAGTTATAAAAAACATACCTGGGAAGCTTTTCTTTTAGGGCAAAATCAAATATCCCCATATTTTTGACCAAATACCTCGATATCGATACCGCAACGATATTGTAGTGTTGACTATTGGTGCTTTCCACAAAATATTTACACAATGAGATTTCTGATAAATAATCATGAGTAATGTGGATATAATGATTATTTTGGTAAAGGCAAATGATAATAGAACAGTTACAACAGTCTGGTAAGTTCAGAAAATGACATCACTTTACTGTAATGTAGCCTTTAAAACCAGGAAAAGACAACACTTATGCCATATTACGATATCCAAAATCGAAGACGATATCTAGTCTCATATCACGATATCGATATAATATCGATATATTGCCCAGCTCTATTTTCTTTGTATATTAGAACTTGAATAAATGAATGTTGAACATATTTTTTAGCTCAAATAAACCCTCATAGAGCCAGCCCAGTGTTGCACACAGGATCCAAATGGAATAGTTTTGGCTTTGCCACTGTTTCAAGGTGTGCACTTTCTGCTGTTTTCAAACATCTATTGAGGAAGTAGTGCGGGTCAGTGATCTTACGTTGCCGGTGTCTCTTCCTCCCCAGAACGCCCACAAGGTGCCTCCTCCCTGGTTGATAGCCATGCAGAGGTACGGCCCCCCTCCCTCCTACCCCAATCTCAAGATCCCCGGACTCAACTCCCCGATCCCAGAGGTAAGACAACTACTATTGTGCGTATAAATGTTTTCCAGTGTGCAAACTTAAATGGGTTTTTACACGAGTAGACTTTTATTTTACAACAACAAAGATTACTTGATATGCTATAAATGTGTCAGTTGGTCATATTGGCTTGTTCTTGTCGTCTCCTTCATCCTCTTGTTCTCTGCCCGTTAGAACTGTACGTTTGGTTATCACGCCGGAGGCTGGGGGAAGCCGCCAGTAGACGAAATGGGCAAACCGCTTTACGGTGATGTGTTTGGAACAAATGCTGCAGACTTCCAGGTCAGGACTACACAGCCTCTTACACACACACACACATACACACACACACAGACGCACAAAACTGTGGGGGTGCATGTAAGTTCTTTGCAGAAGCTCTAGATCTAATGTAATATGAAAGATGTGCTTCCTTTTCCTGGAACAGTTTGGAAATGTATACTGTATACCATTCGCTGGTTGTGTATCGTCTTTTAACCTAAAATAAATGAACAAACGAATATAATATCACAGGAAAAAATATTCAACAAGATCAAAATATTAAACAGAAAAGACTTTAAGGTTTAAATTTGCCCGAATCCTGATTTAAAGATATGCATTTTTAACTTAATGAGGTTTGCATACACCCAGATTGTTAATTGCCAGACCTATGGACGAATATGTCTAATATATGTTGACCATGCGATCAGGCCAAAGCGGAGGAGGAAGAGGTGGATCACGCACCGTGGGGAGAACTGGAGCCTTCAGATGAGGAGTCGTCAGAGGAAGAGGAGGAGGAGGAGAGCGACGAGGAGAAACCAGACGAAACTGGATTCTTCACACCAGCAGACAGGTACTTGATGGTCAACACTTAAATCAAGATATCCTAAAAATATCATTCTGGAAGAGTCTCATTCCAAGAGCAATGAGCTGCAATGTTAAATGGCAGTTTTCCATTACATTCTTATCAATGCACACACAGACTAATGACATTACTGTAATTGACCAATGTAGTTCTAAGATCAACTGGCCAGTGAACTATCAGACTAAAGGACCAGGTCTGATCTTTTGAAGACTGCTGTGTGCATATCCTTGTCCACCTCTGTCATTTGCTTGCTTTTCCTCATTTTGTGTATGCCTAGATGAGGGAGGTCATTTCCGCCTAATATGTTTCAGATCACTCTCAAAGCTACTATAAGTCCTAAATGTTTGTACACGCACACAAAGATGCAATCATGGAGAGGGACACGCATGGTTGAACTCACCGTGTACTCTATCTCATTGTGTGTGTTTCAGTGGGCTGATCACCCCTGGAGGCTTCTCATCGGTACCCGCCGGCATGGAGACCCCCGAGCTGATTGAGCTGAGGAAGAAGAAAATCGAGGAGGCCATGGATGGGTGAGTGTCGCTCTGTGTTGTCACGGCAACGCTGCTGTTTTAATTTCCCATTTACTCCCAACAGTAGAGCTCTTTCTGTTTTGATGCACCACAGGCTATAAACGGACGGAGCACTTGACTTTTTCATTTCCAGTTAATGGGTTTTATTAAAAGAGCTTAGAATATGACAAATGACAACATTTATGCAACATTTACGTAAACATCTCTATATAAATGGTGCTCATCTAAAATGAACTTTTACTGAACTACTTTTTACTGCTCAACATCGGAAAAAAATTAAATGAATTATTTTCTCCCTACTGTAAATCTCCATAAAGTGTTAATGGATCGAATGTTATTTGTTGTCTGCTCATCTAATATGTTGTTGTTTTATGAAATATGAGGTATTTTGTTTGGTATGAATCATTGACCTCTAAAGGTCTGTATAAGCTAACGGCTAATCAGCTGGAAGTGACCACCAGCCACATCAGTCTGTAACCAACAATCATTTAGAGATATTGTCCAGTTCTTAAACCTTGTTGTTTAAAATGGAAAATAATGAATGACCAATATGCGCTAAAACACTCTTTGTCAATAGAAACGAGACGCCACAGCTATTCACAGTGCTCCCAGAGAGACGAACTGGCCCCATAGGAGCAGCCATGATGGCCTCGACACACATCTACGACGTGTCAGGGGTAAGACGAGTCTGTTATGTCCAAATAAAGCCAAATTATGCAATGAGCCATTCCTTAAAACACTTTCTCGTTATTTTTCTTCCTCTTGTTTTCCCTCTCTGCTGTCTTCAGGCTATGGCAGGCCGTAAGGCAGGCGGAGGGCAGGAGTCCCAGGGCGTAGAGGTGGCCCTGGCTCCAGAGGAGCTGGAGCTGGACCCCATGGCCATGACGCAGAAGTACGAGGAGCACGTCAGAGAACAGCAGGCCCAGGTGGAGAAAGAGGACTTCAGCGACATGGTGGCTGAGCATGCTGCAAAACAGAAGGTACAGAGACAAGTTAAAGCCCTTTTTCATAAAGAAATGATTGATATAACACTCCAGTAATACAATTTATAGTTCTTGAAAGTGTTTACATTTGCTCTTCTGGAGTCTGATTGGCGAACAGAAAAGGTTATGTTTCTAGGTAGCTGCCGCAGAAGGGTTCATAGATAAATGTAAAAGAACCATACAGTATATGTAGTTCCTAAAGTTAGAATATAGTCAATACAATGATAAAAGCTTCTGAAGTTGTGGTACCACTGTCAATACCTGGAAAAGTCTCAGCAAGTGTGATTGTTATAGGTAATATTAGTTAAAATTTAGTTGAGATTAAACCGTATGCGCTATGCTTATGCTACATTATGCTGCTATTACTTAATGCATTTTCCCTTATTAACTAAACTGTGAGACTTTGGTTAAAGGTGCCCTGCCACACAAAACCGTTTTTACTTGTATTTTTGGAAATATGTTAGGTCCATATGTGTTTGTGTTATGTCGTGAATGTAAAAATGAACTGCTATCTCCTTTGTCAGCTCTAGCCACTATAAAGAAATAAGCGGAGAAATCAGGCCAATTACAAAAGCTGGTCAGTCTGACATGTTGCCTGAGCTCAAAACTATTCATGAGCTCGCCCAGTTGCACTGGGTTAAAGTGATAGCCAGGCTCTCATTGGCTAGCTGTTAGCCAATCAGAATCAAGCAGCTTAGTTCGTTAAATGTTAATGAGAACTGGCACAAATCAAGCTGAGTCTTCCTGCAGGCTTTCTATAGCACGCTAGAATGGCTTGAAACAAGGTAACAAAAGGCATTTTTTCCACAGAAATTGTTAGACCATGGTAGAACTACAGACATTACCACAAAGTAAAAAAAGAAAACATGCTCCTTTCCTCAATAACAAATGACCAGCTGCATCATTAGAAATGGAACAGTTGGTCATATTTAAGCCCCAAAACAGGACTCCACAAGGAAAGTAGGAGGCTATTATTGCAGTGCAGGGTTTAGTCATTTCAGTTTTCCCTTTGTGGTGACATTTGAATATTAATCAGCTCTGTATTTCCCCCCCTCTCTGCTTGTTTGTCACCATACAGCAAAAAAAGAGGAAGGCCCAGCCGCAGGACACACGAGGCGGTGCCAAGAAATACAAAGAGTTCAAGTTCTAGAGCACAAACCCCACGACGGAGCGCTACGAGAAAATGAGCTGCCACAACAGGAAATAAAAGAGGAAGAGCTGTACTCAGATTTTAACTTTGGAGGATACAGACTGCAACATCAATCATCTGTTAGACCAGTAACCGTAAACACAGTTTTGTTCCTTTTTTTAAAACTATAAATAGATGATGCTTTTGTGATGTAATCTCATCACATGAAAATGGTGACCTGTTTTCTCTGTTTGACCCTACGTTTTACTTCTTGGTTATTTTGTCTTTGTAACCATGTTTTTTTCTGTTTTTTGTAAATAAATGAATGATGACAAGAGTTCACAACTGCACTGCCCCGGGTTTCCATTTAAATATAATTCCATTTTATCGTTTGAGGAGTTACTGTAATTAGATCATTGTGCTGCAGGTAAAATGCAAGGTAATTGTCTGATCCAGTCACAAGCAAAGAGACTGCAGGCTGAAATGAGCTCTCACTTTGCATCTTTATTTACTAGTACAGTAAGGACATGGCCTAAGCTACCATTTTGGACACTGAAATATGTTCTCTGTAAGAAATTTGTGGGGTGGGTTAATTACATGAGTTCACGTTGTTCGATTACACATGTTGGAGGTTTTAAGTCTGATTCTGATCAGGTCTGTAGTCAAGACCACTTAGGTTTTGTCCAAACAAGCTCCAGAACCAATAAAAGGAGGCCAGCCGGATTTGGTTAACACCAAAACTGTAGAGAACTTGATTACTGCAGTCCTAGTTCTGGTCAGTGGTGAAAGATTAGATTCAGATATTTTATGTAGATTATTTTTGTGGGCTTTTTTGCCTTTAATTTGACAGGACAGCTAGGTGAGGGGAGAGAGAGAGAGGGGGAGGAGGGATGCAGGAAATCGTCACAGGTCAGATTCAAACCCTGGACCTCTGGTCGAGGCGTAAACCTCTAAGTATACGTGTGCCTGCTCTATCCACTGATCCAACCTGGCGACAGTATTTAGATATTTGACTTAAGTAAAAAGTAGTAAGGCCCATTTTAATTATAATCTGTTAATACAATGTATTTATTCAATGTTTACACAAAATACAATCGTTAAATTGATAAATATGTTTTTCTTTTTTGTTGGGGTTTGGTTGGTAGCTAGTCCTTAAATTCTTAGTTTGAAATTTTTGGAAATGCTCTTATTTACTTTTTTTATTTTTGCGAAGAATTAATAGAATTAAACCACTAATGGTCTGTATGTAGCTACAGCCCGTTTAGCTTAGCATTGCTAACTGCCCAGAGCCAAGAAACCGGTTATTATCGAGATGTGATGTATTATTGGAAATGCATATACTGCAATTGCAATCTCGACATTGTAGTAAGGTCAGAACAAGTCATTTTTAATTTTCATAAAGAGCTACATGGGTCATGTTAAGCAGCTCGGTTTCTACGGTAATGCTGATGTCATTATCACTCAAGCCAAGATGTCGGGGGAGCACGAGCACAACATGCATTAGGGACTTTGTCTTGTAATGACCTATGGTAATGACTCATTCATTCCCACAAAATGCAACAAGCTGCAGTCTACGTTTCTACCACTGGAGGGCAGCAGAGGACCCTGGACGTCTGGGAGCACAGCGACCTGAATAGCTACAGCGAAATGTATGAAAATAGCCATAGTCCATAGAGTATAATTGTGTTTCATAAGACAAAGTACAAACTTTATTGATTTTGATGTTGGCTTTGGAGCCTGTGCAGTGTCACTTGATGACCTGGCAGATTTGGGGCACTGTGTAAAAAGTAACCCAAGATTATCCCGGGACTATGTTTTAATCTGATTGATTCTAATCTATTTATCAATGGCAGAGACTGGTAGTGGCAAAAGCATGTTAAAAAGAGCATGGGAGGGCGTTTAAGTCATTCAGCTGATTATTCAGAGCGTGGGAAGGAGATAGGCGGACAGGCGGAGAGTCTGCATGGTTTTAATTCCAGCTCATCAGTGAACCATCTGATTTCACTGATTATCACACCTTCAATCAAAGAGGAAGAGCTAGTTACTGTCATCAGCATTTGTTTTGCCAAACTCTCTTCTCTGGTCTGTTCATGGTTGTTCAAAGGTCGTGCTAGAAACTAGAATCTAAAAGAAGTGAGCAGGAAGAGGTTTCATTGTCGTCCTGAAGAGTTTGAACCTGCAATCTACAAGGTATTAAACAGTTTTACCATCTCTAATACACCGCTGCAAACCATTAAAAACACAGAATTGCTGGCAAATTCAAATAGGGAGCCTTACTGGAATTAAATTGTCCTAACGAGACAGTTTGTCGCATACACCTACACTGATTTATTATATGTTTAAGCAACTATTACAATAAAGTAATGCTGCCTTTAGAAGAGCTCTTGTAGAAAAAAGGTTGCATATTGTAAAAAGTGAGATTCCCATGTGTTTTTTTTATTGTTAAACAGGTCTAGGGGTTGTCCACCGAGAAATGCACACATTCCGTATTCAGAAACCGTGCCTTTAAACGAGCCGTCAGGACTTCCGTACTTTAGTATTGTCATAACTATACTATATACATAGGTATGTTACAGTCATTCCCTGGCTGCAATATGCAGAAGACCCAGAAACACTGGCCAATCAGAGCAGACTAGACTTTTTTTAGGCGGGGGGGCTTAAAGAGACAAGTGCCAAAACAGTGATTTTCCGACAGACAGAGAGGGTGCTTAGATGTGGCTTCCCTGCTGTCAAACTCCTGAATACTTAGTGTTGTCTCATAGTACTACCAACATTGTACTTGTTAAATGCTTAAAGTTAAACTTGTTCAAGAACTTTGAAAACACTAACAGAATGGACCAAAAACATTTTTTTTGTAGTGGCCTATTTTTTTGCACCAAAAATCAAGCAGTGCAGTGTTAGTTCATGCAGCAATGCTAGAAGGAAAAATTTATGTAACTGTCGTCTAAATGGATTTGATGTAACTAAATATGCATGACAAACGTTGAAGAGGGAACATTCTGTTAAAGCACAACACAATTAGCTGTTGACTTTCTGTTACATCATTAGGTATAAGTGGTTGCTGACATGCTCTCCAACCATCAACAATTTTATTATCATTTATTCAGCTAAGATATATATATACTGTATATAAGATAGCGTTACCTTTTCATTTGGATCCAGTTAGTAAAACCATTTACAAACATTTCAAGCATATAATATTTTGTAAACCGCAACCACAGCTGTGATTATCTGCCAATAGAGAAACAAACGTCAATTGGATGGCAGCCAGCCATGCTGTGACGGTGGTGGAGTGATTAGGTCACCTTCTGATTCAAATTCAGATTCAGAGATCGTAATCATAGCCTTGCCTTTGTCACTTAAGGGTGCAAACACTGCACCTGTTTTGTGCTGCTACATTTATACCTCATAATCAGCCCTAAGACTCTGCGTGTCTGCTTGTCATATGACACTTGTGTCTCGTGTGTGTGTGTGTGTGTGTGTGTGTGTGTGTGTGTGATTGTGCCATATGGACCTAAAATAAATTGCCAAATGTATCCACGCTGATCCTCAGTGAAACATCAGAATACCAATTGTTTTCCCCTATGAGAGTAATGCTGTGTAATACACATACAATACTCACTCATACAAAGTGTAATTCCACAGGTGGTGTGAGGGTAAAGCAGAATAATGGGTCAATATTGGCACTGGAGTTTACCTATGGTTTTATATATGGTTTCAATGATGGTTAAATTGATAAAGTACTGTAGGTATTGTCTACTTGATAGAGACTTCTAGCTGGCCAGAACGTTGCACCTGCAGGAACATTTATTCTGTTACTTTTTTGCATGCAAGTTGAAAATACTGAGCGCTGACACATTATACTGACTTATGCATCGTTTATATAATCATGTTTAGTCAAAGATATTTTGACTACTATATATACTAGTTGTAGATATGTAAAAAGCAGCATATACAGGAACATATATGCAGTAAATTATTCTGAAATCACAGTTTGGTCAGTTTTTGATTGTTTATATATGTCAGAATACATTCTGTATGAATGTGAGATGTTAAGCTCTTTTTTTTACGGTGGGGATCAACTGGCTAATACATGGGGTCAAAGTTCACAAGGCAGCTTGCTTGCTTTCTCTCAAATTCAAATTGTCTTTATTAGCATGACCATAGTTACATTTAGTACAAAGGATATACTCTACTTTGCATATACTGCAAACAAGGTTTACACAGTAAGTATAATAAATCAGAGTGTAAGAAAAAAAAGAATACACCATATAACGTTACTGCTACTATACAGTACACCATACACTATACTATGATACATTACTGTGCAGCATAGTGTATTCTAATGAAAACTATACTATTGAAATAATACATAAATATAATATACTGTATGTATACTCATATAATACGAATACTGTATATTAAATGATTTAAAAAATAAAATATTTGTTTTTACATTATATTATTTATAGTACTTTTTGAAAGGTGTTTATTTTTTATGAATGCTTATAATACTAGTAATAATAAAGAATAAATACAATAAAACGATTTAAAAAAAATAGTCAAAACATAAATAGTGAAAACAAGTAATAGAAAAACATAATACATTAATTTCTTAACATATATTTAAATAAAAAATAACTGATTTAATAAAATAAAATAATTCAGTTCAGTTCATTGAACCCTAGTAATATGTGGTAGACTACATTTGAATGAGCTAGCTTTAGTGCAACCTCTAAAAAAAAGATAGAATCGTATGAAAAAAAAACAAGCAAGTAAATGCAAGAACAGATAATACAAACACCACAGCACACTATTGGTGTCTCTCTCTCTCTCTCTCTCTCGTGCTTCACGTCCTCTAACAGAAGAGGCGTAGCTCTTTGCTCTCTGCTCATTGTGCGACTACGGCGAGAGAAATTTCCGCTTCCTGCGCCGATAAACACCCCCCAACCAAAACCAAGTTGGGGTAGGGAGAGGACACACAGACGTACGCGGGGATTTGCCGCCTGCCTACGGGTTTAAACCACCCTGACGACTGCAATGGTTTCACTATCAGGCGGCGAATAGCGCAAAACGTTATCAACTTTGCGTTCACACTGTACGTTACACGGGAGCGTTTCGCGCACTTGCACTACTGCAGGAGCCTGAAAAAAATAGGCAAAGAAAGGAGGAGGACCACAGAAAAAAAGGACAACACATACACACACACAGAGAGAAGCCAGGCTACGGGTATTTCTCCTCGCAGCTCCGACTGAAAGCCCGTTTTCAGCCTCCAGGATGTCGGAGCGAGGAGGGCTCCCGCGGACTGGGGGCGTCCCTTCGCCGCACATGCAGCCCTCCAAGCCGGTCTGCATCACCTCCAACCGGCCGGTCCACATGAACCTGTACGCTACCTGGGAGGTGGACCGCTCCTCACCCAGCTGTGTGCCAAGGTATGTGAAAGGGGGCCACGGGCGAAAAAGCCAAGCATGACATGTGATTTTTGTGGGTGGTTGTGAATGGGAAATGAGCCAGTATGTGTGTTTACACTGGGGGATTTCAAATAGACAAACAGTAGGTGCCTATTTGAAAGTAGTATCCCCTCATGTGATAGGGTTGTTGCTGATAATATAGGAAGATCAGAAGAAAAGTAATCATAACCCCTTCTTTGCTCTAATTGAGATATTTGCATGCCTTTTTTCTCTGAATGGATAATTGTTAGCCCCTTTAGGACCCTTGGAGACTCAGTTTATCAATCAGTTCACCCACATAGCCATTAGCCAGTAGCTTTTACAACCCTAATGTTACACATGACACACACAGGCATGCCTCCTGGTTATCATTCCCACTAATAAAGAGTGTTTGTGTTGGGGCAGCTGCAGCCCTTCCCCAGCCGATAGCCTCAGCTGTTGCCCACCGGATCAATGCAGACACCAAGATTGATGAAGCATTGGGTTGCAGCCTGTCACTGCAACTATAGAAGGCTATTTTGTTTCCATATACTGCTGTAACATCAGGCACTGTGATATATGGGTTTGTGAAAGAATAGGAATGCACTACAGATGCAGAAATTAATAATTACTGATCAAATCTTTTGCCCTTTTACTTGACACGTTAATCATTACAGGCTATGAAAGTTGTTTGAAGTGTATGTTCATGTGGACGATGCAGCAAGGTCACAGTCGGCAAGACACCTTATCCATCTTAGCATAGAGCTTAACCTAGACATTCAAGTAGGCTTCTTTTGTTCGACTGAAGGGATTCAGCTGGCTGGCGTGTTCTGTATGTCAGGCTGCTGACGAGCAGATGCACTCGCTTGTGTAACCTGTGCTGGTTTCATTTGCATGAAAAGACACATATTGGATGTGATGTCCATATGTGCTCCAGCTGAAGTCCGTCCCCTTGTGTTTATGATGTTGAGGTAATAACCGTGGTCATGAGTTAGATTCAAGGTCAAGGGTTAACCGCTGTCACTGAAGTGCCGCCCTTGGTATTCACAAGCGCCGCTCAGCATACAGGGTGAGAGCGATGACGGATTTTTACAGCAAATCAAACTTGACATTGTCATGTAGTAAAGGACAATCTCAAGCTCTTTATGTGAGCAGAATTAATTTAATTTTTTTATATCTGTGATCTCGACAAAAACATTTACCTGCACGTTCTTATTGCAATGTTCACCTGTTAAAACGTAGCTTTTAAATCTGCGACTTCTGCACGTTTGCCCTGAAATTGTGTTATTTTATCCTAGTCAGAAGACTGAACTGCCTTGTTCCAGATGTTTAGGTTACTGAAAGCATTTAGTGGGAATAAAGCATACTGGTTAACCAATCATCCAAAGCTCACATGCTGATGTCTTAATGCTGCTTTCTAAAATGCTTTGGGGCTTTACTGGGTTAGAAGCAAAGCCTCAAGGGTATGTTTTGCCTCAACATTTTGGCAATGTGTGTGCACCATGCGCTTGTGAATAAATGATACAGTCCTGGATCTAAATTTTGGAACAGCTAACATAAATAAAACATCCATTGTTAGCCTACATTTTAAATATCTTTCCTCCTGACCTTTCCTTCGCGGATTATTACATTATTTGTGTTTGTGTGCTAATATCCACAGACGATTTACAATATTTTGCCATTGTTCTTACCTAGAAATGTGATTGTGGACATTTTTGGGCCCTTTTTTCAGCAGGCATCGCGGTCCCTCAGATATCTTCGATATCACTGCAGTTGCAGCAACAGAGAGAGACTACAGAGCCAGAAGAAAAGGGGGGTGGAGAGAAACAGAGGATGAGAGTGGGAGATGGCTCTGTCATCTACATTTAACTAGGATTTCTCACAGACACAAGCAGTAAGAAAGTCTTCAGAGATGGGGCAGACAACTATCTGTGGCCCAGTCTTCCAGATCTTGAAGAACTTGCTTCTACTATAGACTGAAATGTATTCCTGATGATGTTTTGCCATCAGCTAAATGTAGCTTGTTTGCTATTTGTTGCTCAATCTCTGTTGCTGCAAGAAGGACCTAGAACTTCCCCCCTCTAGCAGAGGTGTTGTTGCTCTAACCTCTTCCTGTCTACCCAAAATGCCACTTGGTATGCTGTTTATGCAGCGCTGTGGATAGAATTTGCCCTGGCACGCACAAACATGCACTCAGCTGCTTACTCGAAATGTGTAGCGAAACCTGGAGAAGTACTAAACATATCATCCGCCATGGACTGTTTGTTTTGTGGCTTTTTTTGGGTCATATTCAGTGGGTGACAGGAAATATTCAAGAGAGAGATGATGTCACTATGCATGTACATATCCGTTTTGGCAACAATGATACTGGGAAATATTTGTTGTGAGGGACAGAAACCCAGCCATTTGAAATCCGCCCCACCCTTCCTCATATCCATCAGCACGGCGTCTGTGCCTCTGAGGTCATCTCTGTGTTCAGCCTTCCTGACCTTCTATTCTGTTGTTTACTAGGGAGGAATACACCATTTCACTGGCTCTAAACCAGCTCTTTCAGTGCAGTGTAGTGGATGATTCCTCCCTCTGCAGTGTCATCAACACACACACACACACACACACACACACACACACACACACACACACACACTATCTTGGCACTCTCCTTGGTTCATTGGTTCTTCTCCCTCACCCTGGGGGGGGGCAAGTAATCCTACTGATGAGTACAGTAGCTGCTCTACCAGGGTACATAGAGGCTCTAGTGAATACACAGTAGCAGTTCTCAGGTGCATTTACTGTCAGGTGGAATGTGGACGGTGCCGGCCAGGGTTCACACCACAAATGGTTTGGATTCCAACTTCCAGCCGAGTTTAGTTAAGGCCTCCCTGTGCTGCTACTCTGCGTCAGGTATTCCAGGAATGGACCCTGTCGCAGAGCTCCTCGCCTTGCATTATTAACGAAGGGCTCCTTACAGAGTTAAAGGGGGAAAGTCCCATGACTCAGCTCCATAGATGGATGCTGGGTCACGAGTGAGTTGGGGGAGGAGTCTCTTTCCCAGAGCAGCCACAAAGCTATAGGAAGGAGTGCGGAAATTGGGTCAGATTTGGACCATAGAGAACACCTGAAGAAGAGGATAGGTTTAAGCTTTTTTGGCTTGTACCTCCTTAAATGAAGCTTTTTGTTTTTCCATTACATGGTACCTGCTCGACTCGCCTCACCTCTACTCACCTTTTTTTGGTTTTCCATTACGAAAATGAGTCCCTAGTACCGGCTATCAGGTAATTTTTTTTAGTGTCCCCTCCGTCGAGGTTGCAAGCGAGGTGAGGCGATACCAAAAGGTGACGTGAAAACCTGCAGACTGCTGATTGGTCGGAGAGAATCGTCACTAATCACTGCGTCATCATTGCTAGCGACAGATGGGGGTGTCCTGTGAACAAACCCGCCATTTTTAAATAGTTTAGCCAGCAATGTGTTTTTTTTCTTTCTTTTGAAACAAAATGTTACTTCTGGCTGTGGCAAACAGCCACATGCCAAGAGTCAAAAACAACACACGTGTTTCGCGTTAGGTCACGGCAGTTTCCTGCGGCGTCACTAGGACGACCAGTCACGCTTGCCTCAGGAATGAGGTGGTACTAAATCTGCAATGGAAAATGGAGGACGGGGCACCGCTGTAGAGTAGAGTAGAGTAGAGTAGAGTAGAGTAGAGTAGAGTAGAGAGTAGAGTAGAGCTGCTACTAGCAGTGGGTAAGCGCCATCGGTCTAGTGTTGGTCAAGAAACATCCTGTCTCTGCCCCCTCTCCTGACTTCAAAAATCAACAAGTAACTCCCGCTAAAACCCCGGATGCTTGTTTGTGTATGAATAATAAAAAAAAAAAAAAAAAAAAAGACGTAACGTGATAATTACTTTTACTTAGTTTCGAGGTGTGTAGTTTTTTTTACTTTAACAAAGCCAGGCTAGCCGTTTCCCCCTGCTTCCGGTCGTTATGCTAAGCTAAGCCAGTCGCCTGCTGCCTCTAGCTTTACACTGAGGCAAACAGTCATGGGAGTGGGATTGCTCTTCTAATCTAAACTCTCAGCAAGAAACCGAACAAGCTCTCTCTCCCAATGTTGGTTTCTTTTAAGAATTTCTATTTTGTATACTTTTACCCAGAGCGGGTCACTGAGACTTCAACATTAGAACATGTGTAATCTCCTAGATCAGTGAGCATTTCAAAGGGCAAATAATATGATGAGAAGAACATGTTTTTGAAAAGTCTCTAATCTTAGCACTTGTGAAATTCTGGCTACTGGATTTCCTCTTGTAGTTAAAAAAAAGAACCTGAAAAGAGAACTTTCCTTTTTCAGACTGATGGCTTATGTATGACACGGCAATTCTTATACCATTTTGGCGTGTTTATCAAGACACATAATCGTTTTTTAGCGTGTTTATCAACGCCGTTTGGCCTCCGTTGACCTACATTACGTGTGAATAATCGTCGTAGCGAGTAGTATGAAAGGACGGAAGGTGGATGGATGGGTAAAACACAGGACTTTCACCCAGGAGAGCTGGGATCGCGTCCCGTTTGTGGCGTATATCAACAGTTTTCTTTTCTTCTTTTTTTTAAGCCTTCCCCGATGTTTCTTTCCAAAACCCAACCGTTTATTGATTTCCTAAGCGTGTGACGTTGGTCACCGTCATGTTTTTGTCGTTTTTTTGTGTTCGTAAAGCTTTTCCCAGTGGTCTTTTCCTAAACCCAACCTGTTTTTTTTTTTTTTTTTTTACACGCGTGTGACATTCTCGCGATAGCACGGCACGTTCTCGTGATAACAAGCCAAGTGGCGTGTATGTTTACATCCGCTGTATAAAGCGTAGACATACACGTGGATAGCTCAAAATGCGTACAGATAACACGCCATTTGGCTTTAGGAAAGTGGCGTGTATGTTTACGCAAAGTCATGATGCCATGTTACCTTTTTTTTTTTTTGGTTGAATGCTTCACTGCCAAATCTTTGAGGATATTGCAAGTTGTAGTTGCTCAAAGACAAAGCAATTCATTGTAATTTTCATCTCAACATCAGTCATGCCAGTCTCTTCTATCAAGGACACAAAATAGTGTAACAGGAACCTTTACCACTTTTATCTGTAATGAAAAACAGCAGGGCATTAAAAATAAATGCTCATCTGATGGCCTGGTAATAAATACTGTTGGCATATAGATGCGCGGTGCAGAAATTCAGGATGTTCTGAATTATACATTGTGCATTTGTTAGGACCATTTGCTATAAATGCCCTGCAACACAATAGTGGGACGACACTCGTCTCGTTCCTCGAGTGTCAGCATTACATTATCCACCCTTCCCCCTAAACCCCGGCTGCTGTGCTGAATGGAAAGAAATTGAGATAGCACCAACAGGCTAACACACACACACACACACACACACACACACACACACACACACACACACACACACACACACACACACACACACACAGGCAGGCAGACGGGGTAGTAGTGTTCATTAGCTTTGGCTTTGCCACTTGCCTTGGCGCTGCTCGTTCTTCCGCACAGCTGAGTGGCCAAGAGGTCTGAAGTTTCCTCTACGGCTCAGCTCGCCTGTTGAAGATAAAGGGAAATGAAGTGCAAACACCCCCCCCCCCTTCACCCTGACTTTCCATGATGATTTACTATTTCTGATAAAAAGCCATCCAACCTCAAGCCTCAGGGAGAGATGGGAGATAATGACACACATGGCCATAATTGCCTTTTAATGATCCGTTATCCAATGGCTTTGGAAAGATAAAGGAATGTAGTTTTTATTTGTGTTGTTCATAGGAAACCAGTAAAATCCTTGCAGCGAAGAGTGTATTTGTTTTCTCAGCAGCTTGAAGGCTGGCAGCCTGTTAAAACCCTGCAGTGAAACTTCTCACCCAGCTTTAAAAAGCTGCTAACCCACTCAAAAGAATTTTCACTGCCTTTCAGTTCTGTGATGCCCAAATAGTGGCATAAATGCTCTTCCTAATTTCGCAGGATAACAGTGTCCGTTTGGAGGCTTGAAAATAAGTCAAAAGAAAAGTATCAGTATCCGACTTTAAAGCCCCTATTGGTTGAGCGCTGATTAAAATACAGCCAGTCTGATTGCTTTGGTTGCTGCTCAAACAAATGGGGGAAACTATCCCAAAATATCTTTTGAAGATATCATGCACTTTCAGGCTAGTCCTTTTGGGGAAATCATGCAAGATACTGTTAGTCCTTGAAGTCTTTTCCCTGTTAAAGTGAAACATGAAATACGGACTTACTCTAACGAAACCTGCAAGCTCGGCAACATTAAGGCTAAAAACAACCTAGAATGCAACACTCTGAAAATGAGATGTTCTAATTACACAATTCTCTAGCACTGTTATAAGAAAGCCCACTTTTAATTTTTCAGTAATTTACGGTGAAAAAAAACCCATCATCTCATATTCAGGCCATTACTATTAATTTGACACCCACGGTCTGCATTTTAGAAGCCAATTTGGATTTTTGAAGAGAAAGGATTCTCCCAGTGATCAGTCGCTGTATGTGACAAAGAGAGTAGACTAGGGCTGCAACTAACGATTATTTTCATAGTCGATTAATATGTTGATTATTTTCTCTATTATTCGATTAGTTGTTTGGTCTATAAAATGTCAGAAAGTTTTCCAAAAGCCCAAGATGACGTCCTCAAATGTCTTGTTTTGTCCACAACTCAAAGATATTCAGTTTACTGTCACAGAGGAGAGACAAAACTAGAACAACATTCACATTTAAGAGGCTGGAATCAAAGAATTTGTACTTTTTGTCTTAAAAAATGACTCAAACCGACTAATTGCTTATCAAAATAGTTGGCGATTCATTTAAAGGTTGACAATTAATCGATTTAATCTTTGCAGCTCTAGAGTAGACAAACCGAAATCATGTGGCTGGTTTGCATTTCTCTAACACAAAGAGGAGAGGCGAAGCTAGTGGAGCTGAGTTGTCCTGCTGCTGCTGCTGCTGCTGCAGTGTACGTAGATGTTGTGGTTGATTTAGGCTAGAACACTGCCGTGGTCTGATGTGTCCTTTTGTTGCGGTGTTACAAGGTTTGTGTTTTGCTCTGCTCATGTCTCCTTAGAGTGATCGTAGACCCCCATGTGACAGCAAACACATGCACGCGCACAGATTTCCATTTCCAAGGTGTTGTGACACCTATTCACGGACAGCGTCACTGACATATGCTTTGCTTTCATCTGATGTGTTAGAAACAAGGAGTGGCATCCAGTTACATAAAAGGATATGCTGTGAGGGGAAACACAAGTTGTGCTGACAAAAATTCTATCTGGATAATGTTATGACAAAGCGTTTTGCGCATAATCTCATTTTCAGCCTGTTGAAACATAAGCTGGATGCGTAGATGAAAATAAAGGTTTCTCATTCGGTGCATGCCTGAGTGTGTTTTATATTTTGCACATCTCTAAAGCATCTAGGGAGGAAGCTGTCTGGAACATTTCTCTTGCTAACAGCACAATCACACTGTTAAATTTTGGATTATTGCACACGGACACAAAGACACACAAAGATACACACACGTGGCCTCGCAAAAAACACATTTAACCGCATTTGGATGTAAACAACTCAACAGTACCTACATTTGGGCCTCTGCGCTGCTACTGTAAACCTCGTAACACATGCAAATAATGTGTGCACATGTCTAATCCCCTCCAGCTCAGGTTACACACTGTTTCTCCTAGATGATAACACCAGCTTGTAATGCACTTAATGCAGATTGACCTTGACACAATGCCTGTCAGGACTACGAGCAACGATTTATTGACATTTCTTCAATTCTTGGGCTTGTTACATGGATGATGTTGTAGTGCTCTAGTTATGTTTATGATAGAATTTACGCCTGTAACATTTATTACATAATTGTGTAGTTTTTCTTAAATTACATAATCGCGGTTTCTTTGTTTAATCACAATTAATTGATAACATTAGCTAAGGTCTTTAAGCGTATGACTGTTGATTGTTGATTTTTAAGATATGCCAAATTGTAATTATATAAGTGATAATTGAACTATATATTTTTATTATTATTTCAATTGGTTAGTTGTTGACACTTTACCCTATACACGTTCATAGCAACAAAAACGGCAAGGGGGATACAGTTAGAAACTTTATGATAATAAAGAGGCGTTGTTTATTTCATAGGCTGTGTATTTGTGTTATTACATTATCTGGTTCACATAGGGCGGGGCGATATGGAGAAAATCAGATATCGCAATATTCTTGTCCTAATACCTCAATGTCGATATTGTGGCGATATTATAGTGTTGACAATTGGTGCTTCAACAAAATATCTTCACAATGAGATTTAAGAAAAATAATCTTCAGTAATGTAGATATAATGACTAAGTGGGTAAAGGTAAAAAATCAAGAGAACAGTCTGGTAGCACAGAAAATGACATAACTGTACTGTAATGCAGCCTTTAAAACCAGGAAAAGCCATTTATGATATTACAATTTCCAAAATCTAAGACAATATCTAGTCTCATATCGCGATATCAATATAATATTGATATATTGCCCAGCTCTAGGTTCACATAACCGTGATAAACAAAAGATGTATACTGGAATTCATTAAAAACTTTAATTTGTTTAAAAAAGTAATAAATAAAAATTATTTAATTTAAAAAGAAATCTGACTGAAAGACACAATTATATTGTTAATCGCAATTATTTCTGAGACAGTTAATTGTGCAGCAACATTTTTGAATTTTGAAGCTCTACTATCAGTACTTTTGGCATTTGTGTGTCATATTTTATTTTAAGAAGAAAAAGCCTCGTGGCCGGGTTAGCTCAGTTGTTGGAGCAGGCGCACATACTGATAGATGTTTGTTCCTCAACGTAGAAGGTCCAGAGTTTTGAGTCTGACATGTGACTATTTTCCTGCATGTCTTCCCCCTCTCTCTCCCCTTTCATATCTAAATGTCCTCTCCATTAAAGGTGGAAATGCCCAAAAAAATAATCTTAAAAAAATAAAGAAGAAAAAGCCTCATATGGCTGATTACGTAAATGGCAATGTGTGTTTTTTTTCAAGGTGTTTCATCGACACACAGACTTGTTCAAAGACTGACCGAAGCAGAAACCTTTTAATACATAATTATAAATTATTACATATAGTACTAATACTTACTTATAGTAATAAGCACTAATGCCTCAAACCATCGCAGTACTAATAGAAACTACATTTGAAAATTGCTATATTAAGAAATTATTTAACCTTTTTGACAGAGCCAGGCTAGCTGTTTCCAGTCTTTATGTTAAGCTAACTCTCTCTTGGCTTTAGCTTTATGTTTAGTGTAAAGACATGAGAGTGGTATTGATTGCCTCATCTAACTCTTGAAAACAAAGCAAATAAGCAAAATGTCCCAAAATGCCAAACTATCCTGAGCTCAGGTAATAGATGTTAACCAGTTATGACACAAAGGTCCGACTAAATAAAGAGACCTATATCCTCGGTATTACTTTGGGCTCAGCAGTTGCTGCACGACTCGCGCTGTCACTCTGATACTCTTAGCCTGTTATGATGGTTGTATCAAGGCAGGAGCGGCTCCGATTGGTTGATAACCAGGAAGCTAATAAGATTGCCCATTTAAATAGAGGTTTCCTGTTCCACAGTTGTACAGCAAGCTCCGATTCAATTGTCTCCCTGCGCTCGTGCTAAACTGGATTAGGCGGGTGCTCTGCTTATTAATCTGTAATCACTTTAATGAAAGGTCAATTTGTGTGTGTGTGTGTGTGTGTGTGTGTGTGTGTGTGTGTGTGTGTGTGTGTGTGTGTGTGTGTGTGTGTGTGTGTGTGTGTGTGTGTGTGTGTGTGTGTGTGTGTGTGTGTGTGTGTGACAACAATACACACATTCTGCAGGTCACATGCTCAGTCTTGCAGGCCTAAAAGAGGGGGAGAGGCCAGACAATAGCCCTGTGCTCTGGATAGCAAAGTGCAAATCAGCAAAGAAAATGATTAGAAAACAATAACTTGTGCTCAGCGTGTTTTGTTTTTATTCAGCCGACGAATGCTGCAACACGCGCAAACCTCAATTTGTTACACACTTTCTTTTTTTTGTTAGATATTAGATATGTGATAGACTATGGCAGTATTGAGTTTGTGAAATGTGTGTGTTTAAGTGTAAATGTGCCCTCCTTCGGAAGTTACAGGCCTCAGTGTGTCCTTGCCTGCGGCTGCGGGAAGTAGAGCAAGACGGAAAGAGATGAAGAGAGGGAGACAGAGGGAGGGAGAGAGAGACAGAGGGAGAGAGGTTGGCACAGAATGAAGAGGGATGGAGAGACGATGGAAAGCATGAAAAAACAGTGAGAGAAAGAACAATAGGTCACTTTTTTTTAGCACACAAGACACTTAGGCGTGTGTGTGTGTGTGTGTGTGTGTGTGTGTGTGTGTGTGTGTGTGTGTACATTATATGGTCAGTTAGCTGTTTTTAAGTATTTTTTTGCATTTAGTTTTTATTTGACAGTGTTAAAATGGGGAAGAGAGACATGGGTGTGACATGCAACAAAGGTCCGTGGTAATCAGATTGACAGTTTCACCGCCCAAAGGCAAAAATGAATTGTTAATTTCAGGCCCTGGTCATTGCAATAACTTACCGTGCGTGTGTACGGGCGTGCGCGGGCGGGCGCCCTGGCAGGGTGTGCTTGCTTCAGGCTAAGTGTCGTCTCATGTCAGCAGGGTGACTGTCGCTCTCTACAGAGGCACAGCTAAGAAAGACTAGAGGAGGAAAGGAATAGGAAAAGAAGAGAGAGGATTCAGGCGTCTTCAGGGCACCATAGCAGAGAAAAAGTGAAAGGTGACGTTAACCTGGTTCCAGACCTCTAAACTGTCGCCAACGTCTCAGGTTTTGTCAGAAAAGGTCTAGTGTTGCTCACAGAATCTTTAGCTTGGATTTTGTAGGACTAATGGGTCATTGTTGATTAATCTGTATATATTTGGATTCATTTATTGATTGGTTAGTCTACGAAATTACAACAAAATGTCCATTCGGTCTGACTGTCGAGCTAAGGTAGAGCAGACAGAAACCTTGTACACCACGCATGAATCACGAAACAAGAGAGGCAGAGGGTGCCGAGAACAGGTCGATGAGAACGAGGAGAGGAGGGCCCCATTGTGAGAAGTCAAGGGGGAGGGAGCGTGTAGCCGAGGGTGAGATGAGAGCATGGAAACAAAAAGGGATTAGGCTGTGAAGAAGAGAAAATGGGCTCAAGTGGATGAAGGTGAGAACGTGGGAGAGAGAGAGGCTGAGGCTTTATCAGAGAAAAGGACATCATCAAAGCCAGGGTGATTCGGGGAATGGGAAGGGAGCATCTGGGGCACAAGGAGGAGATACGAGATGTGAGCTAATGGAGGAATTAGACAACTTACTTTTCTCTTTTTTTTTCTCTTGTCTCCTCATCTCTTCTTGCTCCTGTTTTTCTTGTGTTTTTTTTCACCTTTCCATCTGTCTCTCTTATATCCCCGTCTCCCCACAGAGTCCTTCTTCTCTGCTGATGCCAGCGTGCAGCTAAATCTCGTTTGTCTTCTTGGGTACTGCCCTAGTCTTGTCCATAACTCAGCCCTCTGATGTACTGTCCCCCCCGCTAGGCCCTCTTCCCCTCAGTGCCACCATTACATCTCTGCCTCACAGTCACATCCTCCTCCTCACAGGCAGCTGTGATGGATCATGCCACCAAGTGCAGTCTCACCTCTGCCGTGGTTGTTTCTAGAGCAGTCAACACCCAACGTGCCATTGGGGCTCTTCTGAGCTTGTTCACGGTCCGCTTACAATAATTTGGTACCAACATAGTTCTGTCATGGGCTCTTTTTCAGTCCTGCTGTGTCACATTGCAATTTCTTCAAGCTTCAGTAAATGCACAATACAAATGCATTTTAAGCAGCGTTTTGGCTGGAATACTCTTCAATTTAATCTGTCCTTTACCGTGCCAAGGCATGAATAAAAAATATGTTTTGCACCCTGATTGTGCTTTTGTTTTTAAACTTAGTGCCTTCAAACATATTGTCGAGTAAGACCAAGTGCAATGAGCAGCTGTATATTACAGGATGGGGGTTAATGCTAAGTGTAGTGACTAGGGGGTGGAGGGGTAAGAGATCATATTTCTAAAGAATTCTTCTGTGAACTTAAAACTGTAAATACTGGTAGTTTCCCAAGAGCTCCTGAAACTCCCTATCAAGTCAATATCTTCACTATAGTCAAGTTGTTTGTTCTTTCTTCTTTTTAAAGTGGAAAGCACTGTGTGTTGTGCATTCAGGTGCTTTTGGCTGTAAATACACCCACAGTGGAGGCTGTTTGGAAGTTCCTGCTTTTGCTAGATTTGAACTTTCACCTACTGTGCTGTGCAACCACTGTAGAATGACAACACATTAGAAGTGGAAGTTTAGTTTCCAGTTTTGTGTCAGTGGACACATCCTTAATGTATTCTGTTACAATTACTGGCATGATGCCCCTAAAACACGATGGAAATTTGAAGTCACGTTATACGTTTTGTACTATTGAACATTGTTGTAGGTTTGTTTGCGCTCTTGAAAGCACTATATAATCGGTGTCTTCCCGGTTCAAAATATTCTCTCTGTTTCACTGATTGATTTAAGGCCACAGGCTGCTATTTGTTAGCCTGGCTCCGCCCTCCTACGTACTTCCGTTCAATTTTCATTTTCCTTCACTAGTCCGTATATTCTTGGGTTTTCTCCAGTCAAATCTTTACCGGTCCAATCAGCGAACACAGGGAGTGGCGGAGAACAATGACGTTGAGGTTCGGTAACCTTCGGTGAGTTCCGTAATGGTTGTGGAGAAAGATGCGAGCGAAGCCATCCAGTCCATTGTGGCAATGCTGCCGAATATCCAGAAGTTTAAGCCCGAGCAAGAAGTCTTTGCTAGGGCTGCACAATTAATTTCATCGAAATCGCAATATGGACTAGTGCAATATCCAAATTGCAAATATTTGTTAAAGGCAAAATGTGTCAAACCATTCTAAAATAAAGTATTGTGGTGCTGCAGAGACATCCCTACAGACTAAAGAAAAAATCTTTGTTTGGTACAGATCCTCGCAAAAAATCACCAAAATGATCATTGCCTCCAATATCGTGCATCATATTGCAATCGCAATATAAGTCAAAAATAATCACAATTAGATATTTTCCTCACATCGTGCAGCCCTAGTCTTTGCTGAGTTGTGTTGGTGGCCATGATGTCGTGGCCCTCCTCCCCACAGGGTTCGGGAAAAGTTAGATTTTCAAGCTCACTCCGTTAGTGGTGAAGGAGTTGGCTAAGGCTAACGCTAGCGATGCTAAGCCGACGTCACGACCAAACGTTAGCGATTGGTTACGGCAGATCCAGAGTGGCTCTGGGCAGATCCAATAGTTTTAAACTTCAACAGAGTACCCACCTTCAAGGAAGTTAACACTTGTCAATGGAGAGAAGCCAGACTCTCTGTAGGCTAGCTATTTATCACCAGCACTGAGAAAACACTTTCTGCTTATGCATTTCTGCAAGCCATTTGTTTTTAGGGTTACATAACAGACCGATAAGTGTATTGCTGTTGTGTGTGTGTGTGTGTGTGTGTGTGTGTGTGTTTGTGTGTTTGTGTTTTTGTGTGTGTGTGTGTGTGGTTGTAGCGGAGATTGTATGTGATCAGAGAGCCTTGTTTTTTAATTAATTAACTTCTTCCAGTACAGATGCTGAGCAGAGCTACACGTTATTGTGCAGATGGCAACACTAGCTTCCCGGGGAGAAACACACACACACACACGTGCATTCATATATTTAATCAGCTCCATGAGTGACTTGCCTCTTCAACAACACACCTCTTCTACGCTATGACTCATCGCCTTCACTTTCTCTCACTTGTGTTTGCCACGTATTGCTTTTTTATGTCACCATCTTGCTTATTCATTTCATTAAATTCAGAGAATCTGGTCTGAGTTTTCACTTTCTTTCTTTTTTTTCTGTCATTTCATGTTAAGCACGGAGATCCTGAACTACTGAACTGTACAAAACAATTTTTTGGTCGATGTTGTTTACTTCTCTCATGTAGATTCCCCCAATCTTTCAAAATCTTTGGTTTCCTCTGGGGATTTGATTAATAGCTAACATCTCAAACTCACTCACACTGCACAGTTAACTGTCATGCCTTCCAAAACGAGGCAGCTGCCACCCACCTACCGATACGCATACTACATCAAAAAAATTAAGTGCCCAACCACCTACATGCAATCACACGCTCAAATAGCTCCTCTGCTGTGGGAAAAAGCACACAATGGAGAGACATGCCAGGACTTGGTCTTGATGAGCACTGTAATAAGCAATAGGTCCGCACGCACGCACGCGTGGAGGAATCACTTCTGCTCTGCTTTCAGATTAAATATGAGTCATGGCGCAGGAAAGCACACACTAATCGACACATACACTAACTGCCTTATAGCTGTATGGGAAAGCCAGTAACTGCACGCTCAGTGGTGCATATAGTACATATTGTCCATGTGGCGCGCACACACACACACACACACACACACACACACACACACACACACACACACACACACACACACAACCATGTTATGTATTACCTGTAACCTACTTATGCCAATGTACACTCACCCACTCTGTTTCTGTGACATTCTCCCACACACAGAGACTGACACATACATTTACACACACACACACACACACACACACACACACACACACACATATACATATATATATGTGTGTGTGTGTATGTATATGTTCTGGCAGAATGATGTGCTTATTCAACAATGCAAACACACATGCACGCGTTGCGTGGGAGATCATCATAAGTGGTACAGGAAGGGGGGGGGGAGGTGTGTGTGTGTGTGTGTGTGTGTGTGTGTGTGTGTGTGTGTGTGTGTGTGTGTGTGTGTGTGTGTGTGTGTGTGTGTGTGTGTGTGTGTGTGTGTGTGTGTGTGTGTGTGTGTGTGTGTGTGTGTGTGTGTGCCAAAAGTATGCTCTGCTGCGCAGGGGTCAGAAGTCTTGATGATTTTGTAAGCTGATTGTGCTGATATTTGGCTGCCTAGGGCATCTTTTACACATTTGATGTTTTAGGTCGTTCAAAATAAATGTCATAAATATAATCAATCTTGCCGAAATTCTGTAATTTTTAGATGTGGTGCTTTTTTTAAAACCGCACCACAGGGTTACTTTCAAGAGTATCCCCCAGGTAATTAGTTAGTGGAGGCGGTTAGGTCTCGATCAGTCATTCTAATTTCCTGAGTTGACTCAGACCGATCCTGACACATCTCGTATCGTGATCAATTTAGTTGCCCCGCCCATGGAATAGATGACATTTGCTTTTGCTCTTTCTTCATGAAGGTGGTTAACATGACATTGCTATTGATATTTGAGTCTGACCAAAAAACATGTAAAGAACCATATATTTTTTTACATAAACAAATAATCTTGATAAGGGTCTCTTTAAAAAAAATCTTTGACCAAGATATATACTGAGCAGGACATTTCTTTTTCTTTTTTTTTTTTTAACATTAGCGCATGATCTTTATTTCCGAGGCAGCCTGTGTGACGTACTGGAATCAAAACATTGGATGTAAATACATGGTGAGCCTGTTAGACCAATGGGCCATGGGGATGCCCCAGTTACTGCTAAGCAATGGTTTGACCTGTAGCCAAAAGGACATTATCATAATATTTCATATCAAAAACAATAATGGTAATTATTATCTTCATTTCATGCCTTTTAAAGGCTCAAGCTATTAAAAGAAAGACAGCGACCGAAAGACTGTTAGCAGAGGGACCAGGCAAGCATCATAAAGTGAAGATAGATGTAAAGGGGACAAAACACATAGAGGGCAGACTGCAGAGATGGAGATTGAACTGAGAAAGATTAAAAAAATAAAGCATTATAGGTTTGAATTGCTCCTGATGCTTTGCAATGGGTGTGTGAATGTGTGTGAAATGAATGTTTGTTTATCTGATGAGCAGGTGGTACCTTGTATGGCAGCCTCAGCAACAGTGTGTGAATGTGTGTGGGTGGTGAATGGTGCCTGTACATTGTAAAAACGCTTTGAGTAGTCGCTAAGACTAGAAAATCACTATAAAAATACAGTCCATTTACACACTCTGCAGAAAGCGGGGTGGGGGTAGCAGGGTGATGGGATGGAGGGGAAACAGTTATCAGATGAGACAGATGGAGGGGATGGAGAATTGTGGATCGCCAGAGGAGAAATGGAAAAAAAGCCTTGAATGAAGAGAAGGTAGTTGGCAGGAGATAAAAGGACGAACGAGAGATAGTGCTGCTTTTTGTTGCCGGACAGTGGTGGACAGCTTGTGTTACTGGGAGAGATAAGAAATGGTGGGGAAATGAAGAGCCTGCAGCGCACACACACACACACACACACACACACACACACACACACACACACACACACACACACACACACACACACAGAAAAACACACACATTTAGTCTGAATGCATTGTGTCAGTGTGACTGTGACCCTGTTGTAAGAGCCTGCCATCCTCTGATGCAGGTTACATGCCTTCGAAATTGATATTAGATCTATTTAGGCGAAACGCACTTGCACACACAATCAGGCTCAGGCCAGCATAATTATTAATAGATTCAGTTTGCAAATGCCACACACACACACACACACACACACACACACACACACACACACACACACACACACACACACACACACACACACACACACACACACACACACAATGAAAAAAGGAAAATGTCACAGAGGAGGAATCATCTAACAGCTAATCTTCCTAAACAATATTATATTTAATTTAATATAGGCCTATTCAATATTCTGGTGAAAACCAACCCTCTTTTTCACCCAGCCTCAGAGGCTACACAACACTCATTTCATTTAATTTTAGCCCCAAACTTGCAATGCAATTCTCCTGGAATGCCATACAAGCTTCCGAGTACCAAAACAAAAACAACAAAAGCAGACGTGGACTAAAAGATTAGGAAAACAGGAGGACAGTATCTCGCAAAGCCATTAGCTGATGAAAACTAGTTTTAATGTCATTCTTTGCTGTCATTCTTTATTGAAACTCACCTTCTTTGTCAAGGTGAGTTTTGGATCTGTAGTTTTAAATCTCATGCCTTTTTGTGCAGATCTGACTGGACAGGAGATCAGAGGAACAGGAAGCCAAAAGCGCATGTTTATATATATATATATATATATATATATATATATATAATGAGCCTATATTGAATACCCGTTACCTGCCTTTTAGTAAGAGATATTGTAAATGAGAAAAAAAGAAGTGATTTAATGTGACATATATACTGTATCAAATTATTATTATTATTTTTTGGGGCTTTTCCGCCTTTATTTTGAAAGGACAGCTAGTTGAGAAAGGGGAGAGAGAGGGGGAAGACATGCAGGAAATTCTCACAGGTCGGATTTGAACCCTGGACCTCTGCGTCGAGGCATAATGAGACAGCATTTTGCATCATCATTTTAGCAAAAAAATATAATTTTAAAGGACCCAAACTAATGAGGCTCTTCGAGGCAGGATGCACCAGTGGACCCATTTAGTAGTAGTAAGGGAAAGTCTAGGCTACATTAATGCTTGTAAATGAACAGTTAACCCCAATAAATCCCAGTTAACCCCATTTAACACCAAGATATGAAAGCTGGGATATGAAAATATGAACACCTGAGCACTGCATTATTTTATCTACATTGCAATAAGGACTTGTGGATTCACCTGCAGTGACAGCTGAGTAAATCTCCTGTTTAAAATGTAAGGATTTCGTAAATTGGGCTTCGTTATATACAAATACTTTGCATGGTTGTTACTTACTGTGTGGAAGTAAAAGGAAATGCATATGAAATAAATACTTTTAATTTTCATTATTCAGAAAGAAGCCATAATAATTGTAAGAATAAGTTATTCCTAGGAACCAACAGTTTAGATTAAAGATTTTAAAATTCAGAGACTTGGTAGATGCTAAACAAAATGTATACTGGAGTGACATACTGATAAATGTACCAACTTGTTGCAGAGTAGCACCTCAACACTACGGTTGCTAGACACATAGTGTTGTTGCATTGTATGTATTATATATGTATCAATATTAACCAAAATGACTGTGAAGATAAGTTATGGAATATTGGTATACATTTAAATATGATGCATCTGCAATATCAACATGAGCCAAACAGGCAGGCAGATTGTGGCTCCCTAAACTGTCTGCAGGGATGCAGAATGGATCAATACGCACTATATTAAAAGCTACTGGATTAGTAGTGCTGCTCTTCCTCCTTTCTCTTATCCCTCTCCCTCTGTTTCTCTACCTCCCTCTATCTCTCTGTTTGGAGCTAATAGAAAAGCATGCATGCCTATTGATTAGCCAAACCATGATTAGATTCCTCTGTGTACATGTTTGTTTGCTTCCCCTCCAGTATTCAGGCATGAGCAGACAGCGCTATCAGTTTTCTAATGTGTGTCAGCAGGGTTGGATATGCTGTGCTCCGTTCAGACAAACATTGAGTGTGTGTGTGTGTGTGTGTGTGTGTGTGTGTGTGTGTGTGTGTGTGTGTGTGTGTGTGTGTGTGTGTGTGTGTGTGTGTGTGTGTGTGTGTGTGTGTGTGTGTGTGTGTGTGTGTGTGTGTGTGTGTGTGTGTGTGTGTGTGTGTGTGTGTGATCACCTGGCTTGATCCTGGAGTGCCAGTGCCATTCAACCGGGTGACTTTTTTTCTGAATGCTGATCCGGCCACATTCTGCTTCATGATGAATCATGCACAAGTTTATGGAGCTGATGAGATAACATTTCGCTGGAATTTTACCTTGTACTTTCATGTGACAAATGGAATTGATTGATTGATTGATTACACCACAGTGGGGTTTCAGTATGTTCAGAAGCTGCAAATCATCAGACTAAAATGGAAGGAGTCTGTCTGTCTGTCTGTGTGCCCTGCGATTGTCCCAACAACAGTTCATCCGATCGACTTCACGCTTGGTGGGTTTATTGCTGAGGACCCAAGATAGCGCAGTGTCGAGTGCAAGCTCTTGAGATCTACAGGACATTGTATTAGTAGTGCGTTATGTACACACTGTGTATTGCATTGAATTTGAGAGGGGACCCCTATTAACTGTTACACTGCCAAACGGCATGCTGGGTACAGCTTGCTCACCGTTCCTCGCTACAGTACATTCTAGAACATGATGAAAAAAGACTGACCGGAGATGTTGCATTGTAGCAAACTCAAACATTTTAGGCATCAGCGATGCAACTTTCATATTCTATATAATAGCCTAGTCCCAAAAAGCTGGCTTTTATCAAATGACGTGTATACTCTAGCATTGCTATGGGGATGCAACTATGTTATGGCAGGTGTATTGCTCAGGACCCAAGGAAGCTCGGTGTCGATTGGGAAGTTGTTTGGACAAGCGATTCGTAAGATAAATAAAGACACTGGAGGCCAAGCAATCGGCCGGGCACTAGATTGCTGCACATTCAAATTTGAAAGACTTTACAAACTTGTATAATGTAATAATAGCCTAGACATAATTTAATTTACAACAATTTACATTAACATTTCTGTAAGTTAATACCTTGCTAGGCTTGATGTGGTGGGATGATTTTCATTTGATTGGACTAAAACCATAGCCAGAAAAGCTTTGTATCTCTGACCTAGAATAAAATACAGACCTTACAACATTTTAAATCCTCTTACAAAAACTTGCCTAGTCAGCAAAAACTGTAAAAAAAACAACAAAAAAAGAGGGGGGGTTAGGGTTAAATTCAGGAGCTTTGGTGTGCTGTAAGGCAGCCAATTTATTTTAGAGTGTTTGATACCTAAGCTGCAGATTTTGGTTGATGTATCTCTTATATAGATAAATAAAAATCCAAAGTACTGCAGCACAGGTGCAGCTGTGGCTCTTTTGGCAACCAAATGATTCATCAAATGAAACCACCGCATCTCCTGCTCCATGAGTCAGACGATTAGTAATGTGATTCCTTCCATTCGCTGCAGATATTTTCTTCTGTGGATGTAACTTTTTCAATTTTAGTCCTTTTTAAAACACATATCATACAAAATCTTTTGAGAATGAAGCACTCAACCTCTGTAGCCATAACACATGGCTTAATCTTAACAGTGAACTCAAGTCATATTGCTAAACTATAGTAACCCGAAACTGGTCATGATCAACTTATGAGAAGTTTTCCATGTAAAATTGGTACGCGATGATGGTGTATGATGCCTTAACCATTGGATGATGATGATGATGATGATGATGGTGATGGCTGTTTTACTCCAGTTTGTATGTCATGCTATCACTTGATGTACTGTACCTTTGAGTTTGAGAGGTACATTTTATCATATGTTTTATGTATCTTATGTTCAAGTTTGTGTTTCACCTGGCTGCAAGACAAATTTACTCCTTTTGGACTATAAAGTTGAAGTTGATCCATGAACCCAAACTTGCAAATAGCCCCTTCAAAGATTTCTCCAGCGATTTAGCATTGTACGTCTACAAAATTGTCAGACTCATAAAGGACAGTTAAAAAAAAGAAAGAAAAAGAATCAATGCAGCAAAAGCAGTGATATCGTCTTTTTTTTAAATTCCATTGCATTTTAACTTCTTTTTTAACCTTGACACCGTCACCTACATTACTAAAATGCAACTCGACTGCCGACAGCAAGGTCAGCTTCAAGCTGCTTAGCCTCAAGCAAGGATGAGGAGCAGGCTACAGAGGTCTGGAATGCTCACTTCTTTCTGACGCCGCACCTCCAGATTTCTTTCATTTTTAGACTCTTAGTCACTCTTAGTCTTTAGCCCCAACTGTCACTGACCTCACTTGGGGACATTTATCAGCGCAGCTCCCTCTGGAGCCACAAAAGGCTTTATACAAGGACTTTCCCTTTAAAAGAAACATAAAATGGCATAAATGCTGCTTACCTTTCTGTTTTTTGTGAAGACATGTGGGCATCCTGTAGATATAAAATGCTGTCTCACACACACACACACACACACACACACACACACACACACACACACACACACTTCTTCATGCAAAACCACAGAGTGTCTTGTTTTTTCAAATAGTTTTTACCAGACTGTTCTGCTATATTGCCTATTCATTCTCATGTTACTGAAGCATTAGTCTGCTGCACCACTGCGAGCAAGGAAGCTTCAGCCTCACTGGAGTCTGACTGCTGATGTGACCAGCCTGCTAATCATTTATAAGACCAGGCTTTGGGGGTGGTATAGTCTATACATACACACACACACACACACACACACACACACACACACACACACACACACACACACACACACACACACACACACACACACACACACACATACGCATACGCACCTACAGTACACATACACGCTGTTCTTGCTCTCAATTTTACTCCAACCCTATCTCCAGATTTAACAAAATTTCTCTTCTCAATGATTGATGCCTTGGCCACCCAACGCCATGCCTCATCCCTCCCCTCTCCACTCGGTAAGCCCCGCCCTGTCCAGCAGCTTATTGGCTGCCACAGAGCTGTCAGATGGTCATGGATGCGAAGCAGAGCAGACTGCAGAGCTTTATGACTCATTCTGCTCTGCAGGCAGGTTGTGCTCCTGTAGAGGGGTTGAGCTCTTTGGTGATCCTGCGTAGCCGGATCCCCATCTCGTCGTTTAGGGGGAAAGAAATTGAGATAATGGAACCTTGAAAATGCTGTTCAGCTAATGAATTACACCAAGAGCCTCCATGATGGTTGCAACATGTATAAGTATCTTCCCAGCCTCCGCAGTACAATGCTAAGGCTTTATTGTTTCATGTTGACACATTAATTGTTTCGAGTTATGTTATCAAGCAAAAATTTCCAAACCGTTGCCGTTCATTTGCTGCTTTTTATTGTAACTGAATATTTTTGACTGTTGATGAAACAAAAGAACCAATTTGAAGTTTGTTCTGCTTCTGATGTTTAATGGACATACAAAATTATTGATGAATCTATGAGATAATTAGAAGATTGACCAACAGTGAAAATAATCATTCGCTGAAGCCCTTTTCAGGTTTTTTTTTTTTTTTTACCGAGCATTTTTGTATCCCGCATCTTTTGCTTCAGTCAACACTTGAGTAAAATCCGTGCTGACGGTGAGTCTGTTTGACCACAACAGAACATTACTGAATCCTCATTTCTGCTCCTCCAAACCCCGGCTGTAGCCTTTAATGTCGGCTGACTTTAGTACGTCTGAGGCGTTTTAATGAATAAAAAGTCAAATGATATCATCCATTTTAGATTAATATAAAACAGCTTCTTCCTTTATGACATAGATTTGGCTCATATTTCATGTAGTTGTGGACCCGCAGTTACTCAACATTTTCTCATATGTTGCCTAGCAGTACAATTTAAAGCTAAATGTTTTCTACATGGTCAACAAATTGCAAATATATTGGTATCAACCACATACTCTGTGGTTTCTCCAAGTCACATTGTTTGTGGTACTGTACACTTCACAAATTTTTGTGCTCAAGCTGCGCTGTCACTCACACGATCTTGTAGTAATGCACATTGAGAGCTTTGAGATCTGTTTTCGGATGAATTATTCTATTTGCATCTTAATATAAAAGCAAGATGAGGGGAAAAAAATTATTCAGCGCTGCTCTGCCAAACTGTTGACATTTTTACAGGCTGTCTCCACTCAGCCGAGAGCTATTTTAAGACTGTTGTTAGTGAGGAGCCAAATGCTTGTTACTTTTGCTGCCTGTGAGGGTCCAACATTGTTGACTCTCTTTCTCCCTTTCTCCCTTTCTTTTATTCATTCTCTGTCTCGTTCTGTCTTTACACAGTGTTTCCCTGCTTCTGCGTGCTCTGGATTTCATGCACATGTACATTTGTACGAGCATATTTGTGTGTGTGTGTGTGTGTGTGTGTGTGTGTGTGTGTGTGTGTGTGTGTGTGTGTGTGTGTGTGTGTGTGTGTGTGTGTGTGTGTGTGTGTGTGTGTGTGTGTGTGTGTGTGTGTGTGTGTGTGCGCGCGCATATGTACATTAGTGTGTCAGAGGTTAGTGTAGTGCCCGCAGATAAGCTTCTTGAGGACCTTGGGATCAAAAAACCCCATATGAGGTTTTAAGCCTCCCACCAGCTCACACCTCTTCACTTGAAAAAAGAAAAAAAAAGGCACACACACAAAGATCGAAGTCTAACGTTTGTGTGTCACCTCACCAGTATTGGAGTGTGTGTGTGTGTGTGTGTGTGTGCCCGCAACTAACGCTTGCCCATAAATCTACCAGGATCAAAGTGACTCTGGAAAGGTGGCAAAAAAGTGGATGAAGGGTTTGAGTTTACTGCAAGTGCTTACACTAAAATACACACAAACACACACTAATCACATTCTTATTTGTGTTATCCCCATGTTTGAGTGTGTGATTAACTGGCAGCTATGCCTATAGCATGTGTTATTAACGGATGAGTGAGTGTTGCCTGTTTGTGTACATTTGCCTGTGTGTGCATTGCCTTTAGGTTTCCATTAAAGCAATTTTGGCAAATACCAGATGTTATTGGGTGATGACTCAGAAATGATGTTGGGAGACTTCAAAGATGACGACCAGTCCGATGAATTCAAATAAAATGCAGCTTTATTCAAACAGTGAACAAACTCTCATGACAACGAGACAACTGTGAGCATACAGACGTGTCTGCTCAAGGGTGACCAACCTTTACATCAAAATGGATCCCTTTTAAAATTAATATCCAACCTATCACCAGAGTTTACTGGCAGCAGATTGGTTAAGACACATAGCATTTAATGTCTCCAGTTGGATTCTGGCAGGGTCCCTTGATGCTCGTCGTCCCTCTTCTCATTTCCCATATTTTCTGTCTTTACTGTGAATACAAACTAACATGGAATGCTTTCAAATCACCTGTCAGAGAGCTGTCAGTCACATTGTCAGTCCTTCAGTTTAACTGTCAAATATGCTTCTGCATCATTGTCCTCAGAACAACACATGAAGGTTTAGACTGTCAACACAGCATGAGTGGTAGCTCTGCTGTTCGCCGACTGAGCCATTGTTGTTCTAGCTTTAGTCTATTAAGTTTCACACGTCCGGTCTTGTCTCGATGTACTTCAGGTAATCCATCGTACGTTACGCAGCATGTCCTTATTGGTTTTGAATTGTTTCGTGGTGTTGCAGTTAAACAGGCACTGCTTTGAAAAGTCCTCCTTGAAGGTGCATTTAGGTACTTGTGGGAAGTGTAGGAAAAGTGGACTCTCGCATGCTTGTAATTCAATTCAATTTTATTTATAGTATCAAATCATAACAAAAGTTATCTCGAGACACTTTACAGACAGAGTAGTTCTAGACCACACTCTATAAATTCCAAAACCCCAACAATTACAGTAATTCCCTCAAGAGCAAGCATTAGCAGTGGCTAATTCTGCTTGGTACAGCAGTAAATGTGGCTATTTTTCTATTCAAAATAAGTTTGGCCCAGCTGTGTCCCGGGAACAGACTAATCCATGTAATGGAATGATAATGAGTTTGGAGAGGAACACCATCCATCCATCCATCCATCCATCTTCGTCCGCTTATCCAGTATCGGGTCGCGGGGGAGCAGCTCCAGCAGGGGACCCCAAACTTCCCTTTCCCGAGCAACATTAACCAGCTCCGACTGGGGGATCCCGAGGCGTTCCCAGGCCAGGTTGGAGATATAATCCCTCCACCTAGTCCTGGGTCTTCCCCGAGGCCTCCTCCCAGCTGGACGTGCCTGGAGCACCTCCCTAGGGAGGCGCCCAAGGGGCATCCTTACCAGATGCCCAAACCACCTCAACTGCCGCTGCTCCTTTCGACGTGAAGGAGCAGCGGCTCTACTCCGAGCTCCTCACGGATGACTGAGCTTCTCACCCTATCTCTAAGGGAGACGCCAGCCACCCTCCTGAGGAAACCCATTTCGGCCGCTTGTACCCTGGATCTCGTTCTTTCGGTCATGACCCAGCCTTCATGACCATAGGTGAGGGTAGGAACAAACACTGACCGGTAGATCAAGAGCTTTGCCTTCTGGCTCAGCTCTCTTTTCGTCACAATAGTGCGATAAATTGAACGCAATACCGCACCCGCTGTGCCGATTCTCCGACCAATCTCCCGCTCCATTGTCCCCTCACCCGCGAACAAAACCCCAAGGTACTTGAACTCTTTCACTTGGGGTAAGGACTCATTCCCTACCTGGAGAAGGCATTCCATCGGTTTCCTGCTGAGAACCATGGCCTCAGATTTAGAGGTGCTGATCCTCATCCCAACCGCTTCACACTCGGCTCCAAACCAATCTAGTGAGTGCTGAAGGTCACAGGCCGATGATGCCATCAGGACCACATCATCTGCAAAGAGCAGCGATGAGATCCCCAGCCCACCGAACCGCAACCCCTCCCCACCCCGACTACGCCTTGATATCCTGTCCATAAATGTTACAAACAGGATTGGTGACAAAGTGCAGCCCTGGCGGAGGCCAACCCTCACCTGAAACGAGTCCGATTTACTGCCGAGAACCCGGACACAGCTCTCACTTTGGTCGTACAGAGATTGGATGGCCCTGAGAAGAGACCCCCTCACCCCATACTCCCGCAGCACCTCCCACAGTATCTCCCGGGGGACCCGGTCATACGCCTTTTCCAGATCCACAAAACACACGTAGACCGGTTGGGCATACTCCCTCTGGTCCCCCTTTTTAAAAAGGGGAACCACCACCCCGGTCTGCCACTCTTTTGGCACTGTCCCAGACTTCCACGCAATGTTGAGAGGAACACGGGAAGCTAATAAAGAAGGAGTGCAAGGCTCTTACTCTTTGTGGCGGCGCTGCCATTGATCACAATTACTGAGGGGAGGAGCGGACGCCAGGTTATTTCAGAGAAGAGAGCAGGTGGTGGGGGACGAGTTGAGTTACCGTTAACGATAGAAATAGATGACGGGAGGAGTGGGCCTTAAGTAACACGCATGACAAGAGGAGAAGGGGAAATAAGACAAGAGCCGAGTAGGAGGAGAGGAAGACCGATGATGTGGGATAACAGGAAGGACGATAGGGTCAGGTGAGAGGCAGTGAGGACAAGAGGAAAGTTAAGATTATTGAGGTTGAAAAGCTGAGGGAAGAAAATAAATGATCAGGCTCGGTATGACTGTCTGTGGGAGGAGGTATTTCACCTCTGTGCCATATACTTAGCCTGTCGTTATGCTTGTGTGACATGGCAAGGTCACACCTGACCGGACTGTTGTCAAGGGAACCATAGGCACCTTCCTCCTTAAAGCCACAGGCATTCACGCCCCCCATCACACTCACACATTTTCAGTGGTGCTTTTCAATACCCTCGCTTCTCACACTCGTGTCTCTATTAATGAACGTCTGTTACATTCAAACCATTACCAAATGAGTTGCTACAAAGCTAATGAAGCCTATCAGCTCCACACAGCTCGCTCTGGATTTCTCAGTGTTTACAAAATGGTGTTGTCCGGTGACATTCGCGCGAGGCAGCTCGAGTGGTGCGTTTTAAGTCACCGCTGAGACAACAGCAAAATTCAGCTTTAGAGACGAAGAGGACATAGAAATTACAAGATGATTACCTCTTCTGAAGAGTCCATCATGTTTTTAAACGCTACTAGCACCTGCGTGGAGGGGGGGGATGAGCGATCACCGAAAGACCTGTGTCATGTGGACGCGCCAACAGTGTTGTCATTACTTGGAATTCCTAATGGGGCGACAGAAACTACGCACTATAGCTTTAACATTTGTCATCCATATTTATTTCCATTAATAGAATGCAAACCTTTCCACATTGCTTGTCATTGTAAATGTTTTAGATCTCGGACAAAAAAAATGCAATTTAAAGAGTCACCTTGGGCTCTGGGAAATTGTGAGCAGCAATTTTCACTATTTTAGACATTTTATGGACCAAAGAACATTCAGCAAATTGAAAAAGAAATCCCATAAGTGACAGATAAATCAGTTAAATGAGCCCTAAATAAGTCAAGGCTATTTTTTGCATCTTGCTTCAACTTGCTTTACCTTCTAGTAGTTTAATATTTGATATTGTTTTATGGCCCAATTTGTGTGTTTGTGTGTGTGCACGACTCCATTTGTTGTCTTTGACAGATGCGCTGTATTTCTTCAGAGACTGGCCTTTCCAGAATGTCAGAGGTCAATCTTCCCACAGATATCATTGAACCGTTCTCTCTACCTCCGTCTGCTCCACTCCTTTCATCCACCCATGTCTTCTTCTCTTCAACTAATAAATAAGCAAATAGCAGCGGCTGCTGGGAAAACACGAGGCGTTGTCATCCAGAGGGGCATTCAAGATTTATTTAGCGGTGGTGAGTCAGACAGCGAGGTCTTCTCCAGTTTGTCCTATAGAAGCATGAAGACTTTATGACAATTTGATGCACTCAGTAATTCACTGAGGACACACACAAACACACTGTTCCTCTCCCACACACCAACACACACACCCCGCAGATGGAGGTCTTTCCTGTCTTTTATTATGCAATAACACAAGGACATGGGCATAAATAAAGGACCCGCATGTGGACTTGACAATCAAAGATGCATTAGATTGATTAATCAGGAAATTTACAAAATGTGGAAAAATGCCCCTAAATGTCCTTCAAGCTCTACGTGACTTCTTTGACTTGTTTTGGTTGAACCAAAAAACCCAAAATATAGGAAATTAAATTATATTAAAGATAGGCACACCACACGAAACACAGACATTAGGGGGGCGAATTTTTAAATTGTAAGAGGTCCCCTGCTTTGTCCCGAATAAGGCTTTAAATTATTAGAATATATAAACGGAGTGTCTATTTGCACCCCCGGTACGAATAGCCTCGGCCACACAGCTAAGCTATTTACACCCTGTGACGTAACAACAAAAAAACGTTGCTCGCGTGCACCGAAATCATGGCGGACGTTCATCTTCCATGACCGCAGAAACTGGCATATTAGGGAAGTTTTGTCTCTAAAGTTTATAACAATTGAATTTCGAGCGGAAAATGGATACTACAGTTGCGCTTTCTGTCTTCAGTGAAAGCATACAACCGTTAGTTTGTTAGCTAGTACCTATTTTTTTGTATACAGTATGGTTACCTAGCAACCGAGGCTTGAAGAAACCAAGCGGTAAACAGTTGTTCAACTTCCTGAAAGAACTGCTAGGTGAGTGGTCAGTACACTTACCTATGGTATGGGAGTTTGGAGTTCGATTCCCCTGTGTGGTGATCTTATATTTTTAAATTTGGATTGGATAATTTGCATGCAATTTTTTTGCAGGGTGGTAGGGGAAGACTCATGAATATGCCTGCTCTGGTTGGGTTGGTTAGGTTTAGGCAAGAGGAGTGGGATTGGTTATGGTTAGGGTAAGAATGTCAGGGCGATAATATTCCAAAAAGGCGTAATGCATGAGTAGTATGGATAACTGTGTGTAAATATATGCCAAGGTACTGTAAATGCACAGGGGTGAAAATAGCATACATTGATATTTGTACCAGATAGGGTATTAATAGAACACATTGCTGTGTGCACCGGCGGGGTACTAATAGCATTCATTTCTAATTGCACCAGGGTACAAATAGCACTTCTAATTGCACCAGGGTACGAATAGCACTTCTAACTGCACCAGGGTACAAATAGCATACACTGATAATTGTACCAGGGGTGCAAATAGCATACACTGCTAATTGTACCAGGGGTGCAAATAGCCTCACCCATATATAAAAGTAGAGCTTAATTGGAGTGTGCTGTCAAGAAAATATTGTTTGTTGCATTGATTAAAAAAAAATGAAAAAAAGAAATCTCTAAAATATAACATTCCCAGAGCCCAGATTCACCTTTAAACATCAACTATTTGCAATCTTTACTTGCTCGATGTCTTTAATATTAAATGTCTGTAATATATAAATGACTCTTCACTATCAAAATCGTTGTAGCTTATTTAGTCTCCCAATCAACGTATCGACTAGCCGACTACATCGGGCGGCGAAAAGATGTTGAGTAGAAATAGGACACACAGATTTATTGTAGAAATATATTTACATCACATCCTCATCATGTACTCGAAAAAACATGAATGCAGAATTTTTGGGCTTCAAACAGCTGGGACGATGACAAGGGAAACCAGGCTTTAAAAACTCCCTTCACAAACATACATGTTGACAGCAGTTTGAAGCAAGCCAGGGGGTTTGGCTGAGACCTGTCGATAAAACAAACGCCTCCAACCAAGTACAGTACACTCCTAAACTCCTCTTCACTGGAACTAGAGTTGGTAAAACAAGAAGTGAAAATAGTGTGTCGGCATGGAAAAATGTGTTGACGTGTTTTTCAAGAGAAGTAGTGTGTTTTCCTAGTAGGAGGGTTTATTTAGCATTTTGGAGCCAGCAGCCATTAGAGGAACTGCAACCTGAGGCACTTCCACATACCGCCTTTAAAACGTTCACTTGTGGTGGCTGCGGCTTTGTCCAGACATTATCGATAGCACAGCTAAAACCGGGAGGGGAAATCTGCGTGCGTCTCTGTGCTGTATTGATCATCATTATCATGTCAGGCGCACTGTAACTAGAAAGCTGCTCCTCAGATCTCCCATTCTCCAGGCGACGTGTTTTACAAAACAGTTGCAGAAGCACATTAGCCGACAAGGACACACAGGGCATTGACTTTCACGTGTGGGAAGGAGCAGACCTCGCTCCAAGAGCATCTGCTAATACTTTTTTACAGTTTTTTTAATAAAGACGTCAGGCTTTTTGACATTCAGTGGATGTGCAAACTTCCACTTCAAAATCTTTCTCAAGTACCAGTATAAAAACCAGATTCGGCCCTCAAGAGATTTAGATCCTATTGGGAATTAATCCCAATCCTGGTTTAGCTAGGACTCCATAAAAGACACATTGAGTTGTTTGTTTTTTCCATTATGCATGACAGCCTATAATCATATCCCAGCTGTTGCAGTGTAGAAGCAGGTTTGTAATTATTTGGGCAACAAAGCGCAATACAAGTTTTATTTATATAGCACATTTCAGCAACATTTCAACACTATTCAAAGTGCTTTCTATAAAAAAATAATAAAGTGCAATTAAATAAGATTCAAAACATTTGTTTATGAGAGTAGAAAATGAAAACAAGCTAAAAAGAGAAGAAGACGATGCTGTGCTCCCATTTTTCCAATCCTTTCTGTACAATCAAAGGCGTTGTTTCCTGTGCTGCTCCTTGCCATCGTACCCTGGTGTGTTTGTCTTTAAAATCCTCCTTTCACTCTGGTCTGTTCCTTTGTTCAGATTGATAATAATGTGTAGTGACTGTTGAGGTGTAGTGACTGGACCGGAGAGGAAGCGGTTGTGGCAGGCAGACTGTTTTGACCTTTACAATGTGACTCCCATCGTCAGCTGGGGTTACAAGTGCTATATAGTCTAGATCCACCACGTTCCACAATCCCGGAATTGCTCCGTCGCCGCTGGAAATTCCGCCTGATGACACTCTTTTCGGCCGGATGTCCGTTACTTTCCGCTTCCTTTGTGTTGGCATTCTAAACTCCGGTGGATTTCTGAGGACTATGGTTAACTGCTCCTCAGATCTCTAGCTAGCTAGGCTGTCTGTCCAATCTGAGTTTTCTGTTGCACGACTAAAACTACTTTTGAACGAACACGTGTTCGTTCAAAAGTAGTTCCACCAAAACAAGGCCGAGGCTATTTTGCTTGACGACTGTGATTGGTTTAATGAAATGCCAATAAACCAGAGCACGTATTTCTCCCATCCTGGGATGCTGTGTGGATTAGCCAGACCCTCCTTCACAGTGCTGTTGAGGAAGGTCTGGCAATGTGAGACTACAAGTGCTGTAACCGTGTAGTCGAGGAGCTGTTTTTTTAAGCATTTGGCTGATTGGTTCATGGGGGGTTTCTACAATAGTTAAGTTAAGAGTGCAGGGGTCATCGCCCAGGTGCCGTTTAAATTTTCCTGTGAGAGACAAATGTCCGAAAATTAATCGTCTGTTAATCCCATTGCTTTTACTAATGCTTTAATGGAAGGCTTGTGTTTCTGCCGAGGTAGTGATGCAGAAGTCCCACTAGGCACTTGCATCCATTTACTGAGCAACAGTTAAGTACAGCCTCAGCTTGGCTGTTTACTGTAAGTTTGTCTCAAGGAGAATTTTGAATTTGTTGTGTTGTGCAAGTAATCCAGTGAGCAGTTGATTAAGAGACAAGTTTTGTGCTACAGTTCTGCTGCTGAGATTTTTAACATTCATCCTGATTCTGTGTAGATTTGAGACGTTGAACAGCGAGCACCATCAGTATGACATCTTATTTGAGTTTTGATTCATCATACTCGAGGGTCGAGGAGTTTTAGGACTCTCCAGAAGCTATAACCTACAGCTATGATGTCCGGCGATGAAGGCCCAAGCGGTGTCATAAACATTTACTGTCTCATCAGCTCTGTGATTGATCACTAGCCTGGGTAAACCTTGACAAACTTCCGGCAAATTTGAGATTTGCTGTGCAAGTCCGTCTGGCCAAGAAGCCCATTCAAGCCCATTTCCAATTTTTCCAAATCGAGGCACCAATTACAACCGTTGAGGCGGGCTTTACACAACGACGATAGCGCAGCGACGGCAAGCAGCTTTTTGTTTACATTCAACATGACGGCAGTGCAGCAACCCGTTGATGCTGCTGTCGCCGCTACGTCACCCGGATCGTTTGTCTGATTGGTTGAAGGACTATCCAATTGCGCCCAGAGGCATTTGAGCGGCGTCCGTTGGTGACGCCCCCTTTGGAAATGAGCTGTGAATGAACCTTCCCCACTCTCTGTTACAACTGAGAAGGGTCTGATGTCAACCAGGCTAATTGATCACACTCTGGGAGGTACAGACCATGTAATGTAGCCTTTAAGAACCAGGAAATACAACACTTGTATTACGACATCCAAAATTTAAGACAATATCAAGCCTAATATATCGATATAATATCGATATACTGCCCAGCCCTATGATCTGTCTTCCAGTCTGACTGTCTCACCCCTTCTTCCTCGTCCATTTTCTACCCTTGCCTCCCTAATGGCTTACGTCAGGTCCTTCAGTCCTATCCCAAATCGACCCCTGGCTCCCAGCCTCCTCTCCACCTTGATTCACTCCACTCAGATCCAGCAGGTGTAATCAGAAGCTGCACTTAGCTGCCCCTTTTCTATCAGAGGGAAAAATTGATTTGGATTTATTCGTAGGTTTAGCCTCTCCTGGCCACTTTGATCTTGTGCAGAAAGCCTTTGGACCGAGGAGGAAGGCTCTCGGTGTTTGTCGCTGAGTGTTACAGTGGTTGCATCAGCAGTCCATTTTTGAGCGCTTAAAAAAAGAAGATGAAAGGCAGTAAAGTGGGGTGAATTTGGAGGAAGGCCTAGGTAAGATGAGAGGGAGTTGAGGGTGGAGAGGTGCTATTTTTCTGTCCACTCTGTCTGCCTTTCATCTTTATAGTTGAAATAGAAGTTTGAGTGTGTTTGTTTGTCTATCAGCACTCCTTCGTTCCCACTTGTCCTGCCTGGACTATTGATCTATGCAGAGCGTGGCCAATTGTTTTCATTATTGATGATGTTGTTTGCTTTTTTTTTTTCTTATTCTTTTCAGTCACCCAAATCACGTGGAATGGATTATTATGTGAATGCAGGCTATAGAGTTGTTGGCTAACATTATCTAGGCGTTGACCTCTACACACCACACCCAGTACAGCGGGGATTGGGTGGTGATTGTAACTTACCCCTGCGGAACTTACTGGTGGGTGCTGTGGTGGAGGTGGGGCTTTTAAGGTGCTATATAAACAGCAGCAGTAGTTGCAGGATAGCTTTCAGATGCAGCAACAGTGATAGTCAAGCACTGTACCTGGGGTGACAGAGCTTTCACCATTGCAGCCATTGCAACCTGATAGTTACTGGTTTTATTGTTTTTAATTGCTTTTAATATGCTTGTTTTATATGTTGGTTTTTATTGCTTATCTGTTTTTAATTCGCTATACTGTATGTGCTGGTTTTACTGTAAAGTGTCTGAGTACCATGAAAAGCGCTATATAAATAGAAGGTCTTATAGTGGCAAAAGAGTGAGCAGGGCACCGACTGCTTAGCAAATATCGCATTGGATAGAATAGCAGCATACTAGCTCATAGCCATTGCTTCATGAACTAGTGATTTTAAGTCTATTAAATCATGGCATATTGCAAAAGGTGATGCCTTTTTATATTGCTTGTTTTATTCACCCCAAATCCTAAATATATTAAAATTAAAATGCTACAAAAAACGAAATCAGCAAATCTTCATTTGAGAAGTTGGAACCAGCAAATGTCGGCATTTTTATTTAATAAATTACTTAAATAAGTTAGTTGGTTAGCATAATCTTTGGCAACAGCGGTACATATGTATAGAACGTGCACAGGCACTGATAAAGTGGGCCAGGGAATAGGAGTCGGGATCTCTTTGGGGGTCATTATTTGAATTTTTTTTCTCTCTCTATTTTTTTTTATTCTTAGAATTGTACTCATTTCTGGGTTTGTTCTTGTTGCTGATGCATATGTTATTATATTTCTTCTGATGCTGTTTTCTTTAAACTCCTTAGTCAGTTAAATGTCTTATTGTATATTTTCATACATTTATGCATTTTTCCTCTCTTCTCCTCCTTTGAATGAAATAGTCCTGTCCTAAAGAAAAAGCCACTTTTAATTTATTTTTATGTTTGCGATGTTAGACAGTTCAACACATTGTGTCAGCCGCTTTCATCCTGAGATCTCTATTCTCTCTGTTGATATGTCCCTCAATTTCCATGTCTCCTGCTCCCTCCTTCTCTCTTCATTGTCTGACTTCTTGCTTGTTTCTTCCTCTCTGTATTCATCACTGTCTCCACATCTCCTTTTTTGCTGTTGTCATTTTACTCTACCTCCCCTTCCTGTCTCTTTCTTCTCTGTCTGGTACTTTGTCAGCCTGTCTGTCTTTTCCCTTGTCCTGCATGTCACTCTTTCACATGATATTCCATCTGTATCTCTGCATTTTTTCTTTGTTTTCTTACTGTCTTTCTGAACTCGCCCAGGCAGGCCCTGCAGGACTATTTAAGTGGTTTTTAAGTGTCTAAAGATGGAGATGAAATATTCAACAGACTGACCCCTGGCTGCACATCTGCTGTTTGGGTGTGGTGTGTGGTTCTTTGATTCCATTTCAGTTCTTTAAGTGCTTCTGGTCTTGTATGTGTCTCTGTGTTTTTTTTAACAGTACCTTGTGTTTGCCTAGTGTGCATTTTGTGTGTGTTGAGCGTTAGGAAACTTGTACTTACACAGCTCTCTCCAGCATCCTTTTGTATGTGTGGGCTGGCGTTGGAAAAGGACACCTTTACAAAAATAGCAAACCATTTCCAGTCCCATTGGGGCATAGTTGAATCTTTTTTTAACAGCTTCTAATCAGAAAAAAACACAAAGATGTGCTAAAGGCCTCTTCAAGTGTCACTTTTCATTTTATCTTTGCTTTATTTGATGGTCCAGTGGAGAGTCAGAAAGGGGATGACACATGCTGCTGCTTTACTTTTTCATGATTTACATTGTGTTCATGCACTGTGACAAGTTGGAAGATATCACCAGTTTCCATCAGCTGTTCAAGTGTCTTTGCTAGTTTAAGACCGACGCAGTTGTCAGTTTCCAGTCCAGCGCCCACGTTGTTTAAATAGCAAATGCACCTGCACCCATCTTTGCGCTCATGGGCATGCTGGTCTTACAGGGAGGTGTGTTCAGGTGCATTCTTGGCGTATTGCTATCTTGAGGCAGCGGAAAGTGATCACGCCATTGACCAACAAAAACCTGGTCTAAAGTCAATAACACAGCACGTCATTGTTATTTTAACAGCACATTAGAAAAATGTGCCTAGGCTCATACACACACACACACACAGGGACATGCGCAGCCCACCAAAAAAGTTACTACGGCGCAAATCCGCCATCATAATAGCAATGCGCCAAGGTACAAACGTGCCTGGCTTTTAAAGGGAATAGGTAATGACACTCTGATTTATTGCATGTTACACCCAAAACACACCCATGAAATAATGAAGACACTAAGTACAAGCCTTTTGAACCATGCGCCTGGCGCACATAATCTTTTTTCTGCCTCTAGCAAAAGTGGATTCGTACAAGCCCTCAATGCACCTGCGCGCCAGGCGCTTCCCGCTGGTTTTTTCAGAGCTTGTCATCATTCTAAGCATCGTTTCAGAGATGTTTGTTTTTGTTGTCTTTCAACTAAGAGTTCATTGGGAAGCTTTCACTACCTTTGACAGCTTCGCATCCATTTTGCAGAACAAATGTTCATCACAGGGAAATGTAAGTAGGGAAATACACATCTGAACAGGTGTTGATTTCTAATGATTGTAAAGAACTTAAGCTCTTTGTTTTGGCCAACAGCTTGTTAACTATCCACTTATTGGCCAAACCTGGTAGTTTAGCTTTGTCGGAAAAGAATGGACCACTGATGACTTGTTGATGATGTTGCTTGAACATTGGGTGATATGTCTTCTAATCCAAGTCTGCTTGTTCTTTTGTCTGCAGGCTGTTCAACTTGACTCTGAAGAAGCTGATCATGCTAAAGGAGCTGGATAAAGACCTCACCTCTGTGGTCATCGCCGTCAAACTGCAGGTACGAGATATCTCCATTAATAATTTTCAAAATAAAATACGCGGATCATATTTCCCTGCACTACACCTTGAAAACGTCATAATGGGCGGGAGACAGGCCTGAAGTCAACAGGTCAAACTGTTGTTGGTTTTGTGGTTCTGTTTATAGAAACTACATAATGTTATATCGCGCGATCATACGTGAATTCGCGAGATCTCGTGGGTCCTCGTGACTTCAGCTTGGCCGCAGGCGTTCCGCAACAATTCCAGACCTGGTGGGTACTGAACACAGCGGAGCCGTTCCGCAGTTGGTGGAAATTGCGGATAACTGCTAAAATGGATTTGGTTTCATTCACAAAACCATAATATATATGGAAATATAATCCAATATAATGTGAAATGATGCTATGAAACAGAAAGATAATGTGTGGGTTAAAGTAGCTTAACACTTGTATTCAATTTACACATTCAAATCCCAGTGAAGCTAGAAACGGTAATAAAAGTAAAATATCATCATTGCAGCAACAATGTTAAAATATTAAAAGGCAAACAAAAAAAGTCAATGTTGATGTTTGTAACATCTGATTAAACATTCCTGAAAATAAATAAAGCCCCATCGGTGACTTAGTGTAGTTGCTTGAACAGTTTTTTAAGCTCTGCTTACAATTTGGCAATTCTTTAGCTTTAATCATTAGTATCAATATTTTAGGACCAGTAGATGTTGAAGTGAACCACAGAATAAGCGTTTTTGTTTTTGTTTTTTTTATGTTTCTGTAGGAGTCGTTTGTTGTTCTGTCGAGTCAGCTATTTGGATCTGGACACACTTCCTCTCCTTTGTTTACAGCAAAAATACGTCTGCAACTCCTCTACATTTGTGCAATCTAAGTGAATTATTATGCTTGAGGGGAGCTTCTTGGTATAAAAAGTCCAGTACAATTTCTAACCATTTGACATCTTTCTGACAGCAGATGCAGCTAAGTTGGTTAAGGTTATCATGAATACCTTAAGAATATATTGTATACTGTCCGATTTGGTCTGCTGTCATTCCCTAACATACAATTAGGAAGGGAACTGAAGAGTTTATCAGTGTTGACTTCATCCATATTTAGTGTATTCCTTTAATTCTGCACCTTTCCTGCACTGTTGCACTTTTGTGTGCTCTAGGTCATCTCCATCTTGTCCATAATTGGAAGAATAACAACAATTTTCTTGTATTTTGTGACACAGAATACAATTAAAGGTGTTTAAATCCCTCTTTATTGCTGTAGCTCCACTCCCAGTTTCTGCTCCTTGGCTTGTTTTCACTCCTCACCATCTACGTCTTTTTTTCTAAGTAAACCATTAAATTCTCTGCTGTTTCTTGCACACAATCCCCTTTAAATTCTTTTTTCCATGCTGCTGCTGCCGCTTGCTCAATATTCCCCTCTCAATAATTTCCTCTTCTCTAGCTCCCTCTGTGTCGACCTCCTTTTTCTCCCACACCTCGCTTCTCTGCATGTGCTTGATGATAATTCATTGTTTTGACTCTGCTGGAGTTAACTGGGCAAGCTGCTAACGGTAATCTTTCCATCTTTCCCTGCTCTCATAACACTGTCTCTTTTGTCTTTGTCTTTCTGTCTCTCCTCCTTTTGTCGCCTACTCAGGGTTCAAAGCGGATACTGCGCTCCAACGAGATCCTGCTGTCCTCAGCAGGACTGACAGAGACCGACCTGCAGCTCACCTTTTCCCTGCAGGTAAAAACAAAGGTTCAGTGTGGGCAGGTTCCTGTGCATCAAAAGCAAACACACACTTTGTTCTTGTAATCTTTTATTAACAAAAAAATTAAAAATGTTTGAATATCTTCCTTCTGAATAGCTTAATCTACATCGACAAAGAAAATTGCCTAACTTTTGATGTCAAGCTAAACTACCTGTCTTCCTGCAGAGGATCATATTGGAATGATTGCAATCATATTGGAATGGTTGCAATGATTCTCTGTGAATAGAATGGGTGATTAAAAAAAGATAGTCCGACTGAAGGACTACATGCAAATTTAATCACCACTGTTTTCTGCAAGTGAATATTACATTTATAAACAACTTACTGAGCAAAAGTGAAGTAAAAATCAAGCCTTGTTTTTTCACAAACAAACTTCCTTGTCATTCTGGAAGTTCCTCTCTTCTCAGGTAGTGCTTTAACTTACCATTTACTTAATAAAAACTAACCATTTGGATTTTGGAACTTGTTGACATACCTTTTTATATAGGCTACATTCAACTTTCTACCAGCTCTGTGAGGCTGTATTTAGGTTGATGCTAGAATAGATGGTCCGGAGGGATGGGTGAAGGCATGATCTGCCTGTGATTAGTTGAGCGATTGGTTAGCCAATCAGAGGCAGACTAGGGTGGGTCATGCCTTCGCCTGTCCGCTGTGTTTCTAGCATGCTAACATGCTCACAATGAAAATGCTAACATGCACATATTAAGCAGGTATACTATTTGCAGTGTTCATCATCTTCTTAACATGTTAGCATTTGCTAATTAGCACTAAACACAAAGTAGAGCTGAGGCTGATTGTTGAAGTTTTGTAAAATGTCGATTTTTTTCTCAACCCTCTAATAGTGTATTCATGCAAAATCGGAATCTCTTAATTGCCTTAAGCATACAAAAACATGAAACATGTTTTCTTTGTTGCTTCATGTATTAACCATCAGAACCGTGCATGCATCAACACTTCCACAGCGTTTTACATTCACTTCCACCGTGCATTCAGGCCGAGAACGGTTAATGTAATTCCCAGCAGGGTTTCTTCTGCTCTAAATCATCTTTTTCAATTTCCATGTTTCTAAATGCTGCTAAAAGGTCAGGGAGTTTCTCTCTCTGGATCTCCGCAAGTGCAGTGAGCCAGACATTATATATTATACATTTAACTTTCTACAGCAGCAGCACTGCGGAGAGGAAGCCTATTAAAACTGAGCAGCAGAGATTTCGAGGCTTTAACATTGTTACAGGAGTCTGTTTTGTTCCATTTATAGTGCAGCCGGTGAGATCCTTAATGATGGGTTATGTCATAGTAAGGCTGTGACTAAGTGGTTCCACACTTCAGGACGGCGGAGACAGGTCAGCTGGTGTGAATGCCTTACGCAACAATCGGCCTAATTGTCATGACCTGGGAAACAAATGTCAATCACTTTATCAGCCTGTATCTGATCCCGTCCAGCAGGTCACACATCTATCAGCTGTACTGTGCCTGTGTTTGCTTATGTGTGTATTTATGTATATTTGTACCTGCAGTACCCACACTTCCTAAAGAGGGACGCCAACAAGCTTCAGATCATGCTGCAGCGACGGAAGCGCTACAAGAACCGGACCATCCTGGGCTACAAGACCCTGGCCCTGGGTCTCATCAACATGGCCGAGGTATCACAACTTGATTCAACCCTTGGGTAACACTGAAAAGCAACATGGAGGTTTAAAAGAAAATCCATCTCACTCTTCAGTGCCCTACAGAAGTGATGTAATGTGTTTACATGTACTTTTTTCATTTATTTTTTAGTTAGTATCCCACATCCTCACATAAAAAAAGAAGAAGAAATAATTAATAGCATTTTGACAGCAAGTTAGTTTTTCCTATCCGACAAAATACACAGTTGTACTAAAAGCATAGCCTGTATACAATATGGACGTAGTCTCTGACGCCAGCAATAGGTTACTGAAGAGACAAAATGATGCTCAAAGTGGGCGTCTCCTGGTGCCTCCAGGCAGCGCCATCTTGGCAGTGACTGACGTCCCGGCTAATCCAAACATGGGCAAAGAGGTGGCGCGTGGATGGAGCTGAGGCGGGCCAAACGAAGCCTACAGTGTCGTGTGACGGCACCCACCTGTCGCCTCAAAGCTGCATGCCCTTAGTTATTTATGAAGCCCGCCCCCATCCCCACCCTACTTAGCAATAGAGACCAAAACCAAAATGTAGGTTTTGGCACTTCCACGTTTGCTTCATTTTATTTATTTTCAATCCTCATCACGATTTCCTACAACCTAAGGTGATAGATTAATGTTGCTTTTTTTCCCTGACAGTCTAAAACCAATAAATATTCCGTTAACTATCACATAAACCAAAGAAAAGCAGCAAATACTCACAAGGTGAAACGGGGGAATGTATAAATTGTTTGATTTTCAAAACCGTTGATGATTATCACTGTTGATTAATGAATCGATTAGTCGACTAACTCTCAGCTCTAGACTTGACTTCTTGTTTTAAGAGGACTAATTCAAGGAGACCGTTTGTATTCATAGGGACAAAAAAATCCATTTGAAAATGGGTTTAAGTAATCTACTCCTGTAAAAGAAATCCTGGTAAAACGGAACCAAAAAGCAGTTAATTTGCACATTGTTGCAGGATAGATGGAGGAAAGGCCTCCTCTTTACAACTGCTCGCTACGTCTTTGTGTACTTTCAGCACCTCCACAGCAGCAGATGGAGGTCAAGCCGCGAGTTGTTGAGTCAGCGGAGTCTCGTCCTCTTCAGCCACACAAACGTCCCAGCTGATCTGAGCTGTCGACCCCAACAAACTACCGGTCACAGGCTCATTTCCTTAAACATGCAGCCTCTGCCTTCTGCTTCAGTCCAATCTCGGTTTAACTTTGTTTCACTAAGTGTCCTCACAAAGTGATTTTGAACCTGATATTAACAGAATATAAAGGTCGGTCTTCTCTCATGCATATTCCTCCTTTTATTATTTGGAAACTTGTATTCACAGCGGCGCCTCTCAACGCGTATTTAGTGCTAACCTTCATCCAAACCCAATTCAGGCAAGTGCACCTTAAAATAAAACTCGGAGTTCGATCTCTGACCTGGCGTTCTCTTCTTGGCTGCCATAAATGTCGCCATAAATCAAACTCCCAATTAAATTTTAGCCTCTTCTGCCAAAAGCTTCTCGCAACTCTCCGTCTCTCACATTATGGAACCTTTTCATAAAAGGGTTGTGAGTTCTGGTGTGTGTCTGTCTCTTGTGGGTGCACACGTGGATGTCCTTTGGGCTTTATGAATGTCCAGTGGCTTTCATAGAGAAGTCAGAATTATTTACAGTATAAAAAACCTTGAACAAACTGCTCTCACCACAAAACAGACAAAATCACAAAAATACAGACTTCATGAAGAAGTAGTTTAGTATGAATATTTTATCAAGGACATGAATAAAGAAATAGTTCTTGCAAAATCTAAGCCAAACTCCATAGAAAATGTTTTTTTGAATCCAAAATAGTGTGTTTGTCAAGTATTTGGCCAGCTGGCTATCTGAGGCTGCCTCTGCATTTAAAATGAAGTCAAATTTTATTCAAGAAGCTCTTTGAGCAGACAGGTTGTGCTTTGCAGAGGGCAAAGGACAAAAAATGCAGACTCGCACGCATGACGGGTTCAAACTCATTTCCTTCACAGGCACAGTAAGAGTCTGAATTCTGCCCAGAGCTCTGTGTGTCTGTCAGAAAAATAGTATGCTATTGGGGACACACTCTGGACTGTATGAACTGATCAGAAGTCACAAAGAAATGTCATTTTGATGGTGCTTCTTATATACGACATGTAGTTTCCACTGAGCCCGCAGGTATTGTGAGGATGAACTGCTGAGCAAGGAATCCTTTACAAAGAAACATTGTAAAAGCAAAGCCACAAATCAGAACAATTGCACATTGAATTGGCCCTCATTTCCCACGATTCTCTTGAGTCTGTTGCTTTAAAGAAATTGTCGTGTTTATCTGCAACACTCTGAAATGTAGCTGGATTTATATATCTGCGTTATGGGTAGAGTGGCCGACTAAGTTCTGTTTCTAGGTTTCTTGATTTATTGTTTAAGTGTATGAAACATCAAAACGTAGTGAAAAATGCACATCACAACTTTACAGAGTCCATAGTGATTGTTTTATCCAGCCAACGGTCCAAAAGCACAAAAATCTATAATTTACCATCATACAGTATACTGTATGATTAAAAACAAGCCGCAATTCTTCAAATTTGAGAATCTAGAACCAGCATTTTTGCTCGAAAAATGACAGAAACAATGAAGCGATTACCAAAGATTAGTTGATTAATTTTCTTCCGAATGACTTCTAGGTTAATTGACCATTGGTTCCAGCTCTAGTCGTGTTTTCTCCTGCACGTTTCTTTTGTCGGTGGAGATTGTTGAGTATGGACATTTTTAAGGAAGTTGAAAAAAGATTGTTGTCTCCTTTTCAGTAATGTACATCTAGCAAAACCCATTACGCTGCAGACCTCATTGTTCACAGCCATCACCGCTCAGCATGGATATACATCAACATGGCGATTGCACGGCGGCAGTGTCCTATTCAATATTGAGACCTAGCAAAATAGGGATAAGTTGTATCTACAGCTGGGTGTCAGTTAACCCCTTACTTTGCTTATAAAGCCAGCTTAACGTTGGCACAAGCCATAAAGTCAGCAAATGTACTCATTAATGTCATTAATTAAACAGCATCCATCTAAAGTTAGCTAACATTAGCCACCTTAAGCTACTGGTCATATCAGACCAAACGAGACTGTAGCAGCAAAATAGAGTGTACTGAATAGAGCAAGAGTGGATTGAATTGCTTGTTCAACTTTGTGAGAGAAAGATAGTGTTATTTATTTAAAAGTTAAATAGTCTCACTTTAAAGACAAGAAAAGGAAACGGGGGTGGGGGGGGGCAAACTCTGCACATAATTGTGTCACTTTGAAACGTTTGATGTTTCACATTAAGTCACTGGTGAAGGAAGGTTGTTAAAAAAGCTCATGTTATTACTGGTTGTTACTTTTATGTGTGCCATGATATCACCATCAAAGAAACATTATTTTACAAGAAGTAAAGGTGACTGAGATCACATTAAAATGACGGGTTCTAAAACTTTTATTCATTTATCGCATTGCATGTGCAGTTTTGTTACTGCAGTTTTTTTTTTAGCAATCAGTCAATCAATACCCATAAAGGTCTTCAGTAGCCAGACAATTTTGCTGCACCTTTTTCTTCAGAAATACATTACAAACTGCTTTTACAGTCATTATTTAACACTTCTACTGAATTTTTTCCTAACATGACTTAATTATGTAAACTCATGGAATCATTCAGGTTTGTCCATTTCACTAGCATTTGCACAACTTCAGATCGCTCCACCTCTAATTTTGCACATAATGCCTTGCATTAATGGAAAGTCCAAAAAGTCCCATTTTAAATGCTGTAATTATCTGCATGATGAAAGTATGTTTTTAGAAAAAAAGGACTGCATAATGGAAAACATTAGTCAATGCAATAGTTGAACTCTGTGGGCTCTTTGTAATGGATTTTAGAAAGCAGTGGCAGAGTTTCAGAAGATGAACCATCAGTGGATTTAGGCTCTTCATGGGGGAAATTGGCGATTACATCAGTGTTCCTCATTAAATATGTACATTGCATTTGATTTTTGCCTCGGCAGATTTGCATAATTGTCTTTCGGACTGGAAAATGCTTAACATGAGCTGCTGCAGGAAGCTTTGGAGAGCTACCAGCAGCATTTATACAGCAGCATCTGAAGCAGTTTAGCTGAACCTCAGCCAAGCGAACGGATGTACAGCAGAAATGTCTCTCTTTAATGTGTGTCTCAGGCTGTCTCCATAATAAGATGCTCAGACTTCATTAACTCTCCGAGTGTGACCAGACTGCTGAGAGAGGCTAGATGTCACTCAGTTAGAGGCACAAACACTCCCACAGGAGACGCGATGCTGCCGTTTGCTGCAGCAGCACAGAGAAATGTATGCTTCACATGTTGATGTTTTCGGTTTCGTTGCCCGTGACAGCTTCTGGTTCTGTTAATCCCTGACTGCTATTTCTGTTTATCTCCTTCAGCCTCCTTTTTTTCTTCTTGTTCTCTCTTCACCTCGTCTGTCCTCATTTCTTCTCTCACTGCCTTTACCAGACTCTCTGTATTTCTCTCTGTCTACACAGTCTTTCTTTCATTCTCTTTCATCCGTCTCTTCCCATCCACCTCTTCCTGTAATGGCGTTTAAATCATGTTCCTGCGGGGCCAGGTTGGCTCAGTGGGTAGAGCAGGCGCACATATACTTAGAGGTTTATGCCTCGACCCAGAGATCCAGGTTTCGAATCCGACCTGTGACGATTTCCTGCATGTCTTCCCCCTCTCTCTCTCTCTCTCGCCTAATCTGTATTATCAAGATAAAGGCAGAAAAGCCCAACAAATAATTTATGAGAGAACCATGATTGAAATCTTCATTACTTTCGATAATTGTCCAATAATTGTAATCCATTTAAAATCAGTAGTTAATTCAAACCACATCGGGGCTTGTTCAGAAATATAGATAGAACAATGCAGTGCAGAAACCTTTACTTGTAACATAGTATTTTAACAATGTGGTATTAGTACTTTTACTTAAGTAAAGGATACTTCTTCCACCACTGGATGTAGCACAGATTTAATGCCTAACTCTAACATTGGCTGTTTTTTTTTCTCCATCCAGGTGATGCAGCACCCCAGTGAGGGGGCCCAGGTCCTGGGGCTCCACAGCCAGCTGAAGGACGCCTCGTTGCCCGTCGCTGAGATCAGAGTCTACTCACTATCCAGCCAGCCCATCGACCACGAGGGACCCAAAGCAAAGATGTCTGGTAAGCAAATCCTCTTACCACATGTGTCTCTCTCGCTCTCTCTCTATCTGTGTCTGTCCTCCTCTCCTCACGGACGTCCTCTGTCTCTCCAGATCGCTCCCCAGACATCGACAACTACTCCGAAGAGGAGGAAGAGAGCTACTCGTCAGAACAGGAGGGCAGCGACGACCCCATTCATGGACAGGTGTGTTTGGAAAAGTGTAAACAAGTTTGTTCTGTGATGTGGGGGGGGGGGGGGTCCTCAAGAACAGTGGGACACGGAAGAATAAAGGCGAAAAGAGCAAATCGGAATAAGGATCTTTTTCTTTTGTAGTTCTGACCGCAATAACATTATAGCCACCGAGTTAATTACTGAGATCTGAGATTAATTGGCTAAAAAGAAGTTAGACTGGTGAAGAAGCATGAGGGGTTAAGGCAGTCATCCAGGTTTTAAAAACACGCAGTTCGACATTTCAGGCATTTACTTTTGGTTTCACCTCAAAATAGAAATCGGTCGGCCTGTTTACAACCTGCCAAATCGTCTGACCGCTCATTGTTGTAGCAATGTCATCATGACCTCAGCAGTACTTTGATAGGTGCAAGGTTATAATAACCATTAGAAACAATGGACAAAATCATGAAATTACCTTAGGCTGTATGTCTAAACTTCCTGACTTCCCTAACCTAAATGTGGCCCCTGGTTTCTACTAATTGTTAATTTAAGCCTTTAAAAATGGCTCACAAACATGTAGTTTCATTTTTTTTTAATGCAAGAATGGAAAACCAATTTTACCTCGTCATAGTTGAATAATGACAGTTTAGTGCAGCCAACGTCAACTGGCGGCCCACGGGCCACATCCGGCCTGCCAAAGCTTTTAGTCTGGCCCGCAGAATAATCCTGAATTCACAAAATGTAAAAAGGAAAAAATGTGTTCTGTTATTTATCATTTCAAGCATTTAGAGCAAAACCCAGCCCCCTGTATTTGCATCTCTATTCACATGCTGGGATTCTGTACAGCGATGCCCGAGCTCCACACACACAGCTGAGCCGAGATGTGTGTACGTTAAAACACGCAGCACCTGACTGACTGTGTTCTAACTCATGCTAGTCTCTTTTCTGTAAATAGACTACAACTAAACCTTTGTGAGTAAAAAGTCAATACTTATCAATGCACTCACCTGTGTAGACCGGCATAAACATGTAGAAAGCGATATTTCAACCTGCTCAGTCCACTCTTGTCCACCGCGCTGTATTTTACGCAAACACAGGTCTCTCTGCAAATAGCAAATTTTTAAAAACAAGCTAAAACAAAAGCTGTCAGTTTTTAGTCTAACTGTTTATCTTAGTTTGCAGGGAATCAAATTTGGACAAATTCTTGTAAACCTCACTGCTGGCTGAACAAACTCTCCGCTAGAGCAGACAATCTATGGAGGTAGCCTATAAGACCAAAACAGATACATGTGGACAGACACTTAACAGATACTTAATATGAATGACGCGATCGTTATGTTCGAGTTCTTCATTCTTGAGGATGCTGGTTGTATTATTTTGCAACAGCATCTTTCATTGCAAATGAGGCATACATGACGAGCGCATAGCCTGCTTATCAGTCATTCATCATTAAAGCTGGGCTTTTCCACGTCGTTAACAATGACATGTTTACCTACAGCCATTTCTTTCTGCAAGCATTTTCCACCAATCAGGACGCTGCATACTACAGTAATGTTTCCGTAATCACAGATTTTAACCATCACTCCTCAGTGAACTGCCTCCTAGTCTGAGATCATTTTCTAGTTAAAGAGCCAGTTATCATTATGGAGTTTCCATGTTTTTTAGGAGTTTTCTCACACTAATACATGTAAAAAAAAAATAGCATTAGGCTAATTCAGTAAGAAAGTGGAAATTTCGAACAAGAATAGGCATATTAGGTATAAATTCATTTTATTTTCTTTATTTGAAAGTCCGGCCCCCAGAGTGTCTGCTTAGAAAAATTCTGGCCCTTGAAAAAAATGTAGTTGACGACTCCTGGTTTAGTGGGTAACTAGGACATACATAGAACCTCTAAATCCTATTGATACCTCTTTCCTCTGCAAATCTCACAATTTGAAAATGCCTCTGAAAATGGGCAAATCTCAACAAGCCGCCTAGTTGACGTCAACTCAGCAGCTCCTCCTCATTTGGCTCTAGTCTCTCTCTTTGTCACGCCCCAACATTTACATAGGCTACACAACTGACCTGAGATCAGTTAGTCTTCTGATTCTAAGTCGGGCAGATCTCAGAAATTGTATACATTGTTCATCTGCTATTTTACCATTAAATTCACTTCTGAGACTTTTTTTATGCGAGAAATCAACTATGTAGAGGTGAAAATTGATGTCTAATTGATGTCTAATTGCAATTTTTGTCCGACTGTGTGTCGGAGTTTAGCGGCCGGTGCTGCCTGTGTAGCTGCCTCGCCGCCTGGCCTGCCTTCCTTCACAGACCCCGGCACTCCATACCTGCGCAAAGTCACCGTTTTGTGGGTTAATGGACTACCAAACACCACTGCCTGGACAGAGCTCCAGGGCCTGCAGCTTCCCTCTTCCTGCTAGCTAAATGCCCGGTGTATGTGAGTGAGAGCGCGGTTAGCGAGCTTGTTACGCCAGCAATCTCCACAGGTTCCAGTTAATCTTATAATGTGTATATTCATAATGTGTTGAGTTATTTAAATAAACGATAAACGATAAACGAAGCTCCTAAAGTCCGACACGTCTTACCAAAGTTGCAATTAGCCGTACATTTTCGTAAAACGACCCATATTTAAGCTTTATATAGTTGATTTCTCGCATAAAAAAGTTTCAGAAGTGAATTTGGTAATGAAACATTGCAGTGTGTGAAATATGAGATTCTGTCGCGTCTCTAATGTGCGTGTATTGGGGATTTGCTCAACCAATCAGCACGCGTCTCTAATGTGTGTGTGTGTGTGTGTATGGCGATTCGCTTAACCATGAGCATACCATATTTGGAAGAAAAGCATAAGGGCCAATAAAATATCAACCAGACCATTTTCAGCCCAACCAATGTTACATACCCCATTAGGAGACCTTCAGGAACAGTGTGAAATACCCTATATAATCATTCTATCACCCCTTTAAATCTTTCAAAACAGCCGGGCACTGAAGTTTTTATCTAACGTTACCGAAACAAGAATAAATAGTGCATTTATTTGGGTCTATTTTAAACTGAGGATTAACGTACTACATTTGCACTATTGCTTATCTGCAACACCCGGACAGTGTTTGTGGAATAAATTACATAGCATACAGAGTCGCCAAGTGCAGCTATAGAAGTTCACAGACTTAAGTTGTTTTTGGGATCAATGCATTGTTGTTTTTGGTCTTTTAATGGGATTTGTTGACGGTAAGAAAAATTCATCAGTCCACACAGCATTCCGGGATGGGAGAAAAACGTGCTCTGGTTTATTGCCATTTCTTTAAACTAATCAAGCTGCTGAAAAATAGCCTCGGTAAGGTGGAACGTTCAAAAGTTGTTTTTGTCGTGTTAAAGAAAACTCAGATTGGACAGATAGTCTAGCTAGCTGTCTGGATTTACCCTGCAAAGATCTGAGGAGCAGTTAACCATAGTCCTCATAAATCGACTGGAGTTTAGAATTCCAACACAAAGAAAGCGGAAGGAAACTGACATCGACGAAAAGACATTCATCCAGCGGAATTTCCTGCACCGGAGCAATGATTGTTCTTTAAAACCCAAGTTAATTATCCAGAGTTAATCTCTTCTCCTTCTCTCTCTTGCTTTCCACTTTTTCTCTCCCTTCTCTCCCCACTTTTTCCTTTTTGTCTCTCAGTACCTATATGACGAAGAAGACGAGGTGAGAAAGAAGAAGCCGAGGCGAAAGCTCCCCTCCAATGCCGCCATCACCAGAGTAAGAAAAACACCTCTCTCCCCTCACCCATCCTCACTCCATCGATCTGTTTTCTATCTGGACCTACTTGTTTTGTCTAAAAAAGCAATTTTCAGCAAACCTGCTTTGTGAAAAAGCCCTGTCAAATAAATTTGATTCGACTAGACTCCCCAACCTTCCCTCTCATCTGCCTCTTGCCTCACCTCATTCAACCTCTCCTCCTCATCTGCTCCTTTCCCTCCCTCCCTCTGTTGTTATTTTTTCTATAAATCCATTTTCTGCTGCTGGGGAGCAGCAGTGACAATCTAACCAAGACACGCACACAAGCACGCACGCACGCACACACACACTCTCTCTCAGCCGGAACACAGATTTACACCACTCCTGAAAATTAGAAAGGAATTGCAAAGGAATTGCAATTTGAAAAGTGTGTGTGTGTGTGTGTGTGTGTGTGTGTGTGTGTGTGTGTGTGTGTGTGTGTGTGTGTGTGTGTGTGTGTGTGTGTGTGTGTGTGTGTGTGTGTGTGTGTGTGTGTGTGTGTGTGATTAGATTGTCACTGCTGCTCTCCAACATCACCGCCTGTGGATAACACGCACACACACTATACGAACTGTTGATTTACTATTTAGCTGTCTGGCCCGCAACTTTACTGTTTTGGTTCACTCTTAGGTCATTTTTGGCTGCGGTAAAACCTTCTGTGCACTTCCTGCTAAGCACCAAACAGCAGACGGACACGGTTAACGACTAGCTGGTGAACATAGTGGAGCATTTAGAAGCTAAGCCAGATATTTCCTTCAGGAGTTGGTAGAGACCAAAAACAAAGCTAAAACACAACTCCAAATGATTGATTATGTTGCTCCATTACTGCTGCCATTGCCATATCAACTTAAAAGGTCAATGTTGGGGGGAAAAAAAAAAGAAAAGAATTCATGCAGCTGTAGATCCACTGCCTTTTATAGAATAATACAGTCTAACTAATGGACATGTTTTCCAGTCTTTTTCAAATGTCAAACTTCAAACGCAATCCCTAAGCTGCTGAGTTACTATTAATACATTTTAACTTGCACTATACCTTTCTTTTTAAATAACTCCGCTTGTTCAATAAATAAACAACCCTTGGTAGGTGTCAACCTCACAACTTCAATAAACGTGCACGCTCTTACATATTCCAGTTTAATAACACAAGATATATGATATGGCCTGGTGGTGTATCCATTAACTGCTGCTTTTTTGAGTCATCAAGCGTGAAAAGCTCTTGTCATCTCTTTCTACGCCATACACACACACACACACACACACACACACACACACACACACACACACAGCGACACACAGAAATATGAGCATCCATCTCCTGAGCGTTTCATGTTGTCCTCTTTCTTTTTACACAGCAACCCAACATCAAGCAGAAGTTTGTTGCCTTGCTGAAAAGGTTTAAAGTCACCGATGAGGTAGGTGTTTTGGCTTTTGCCTTTTGATATCACACACTTCCACTTCACACGCGAGGATCAGAGCGTATTTGCGACAAGTCAAAATGTATTTCAGTTTTGGCTTTGAAGACACGGCGAGGTGTGTGGGAGTGATGTGGCTGAACAACTGAGATTCAGCTGAGACACTAAACATAAAAATAGAACAGAAATGTGTTTAATGTGCTTCTGAAGTGTTTGATCTCGCACTGCTCACACTCCTGCATCTGAGTCTGTTTGTGTGTCTGAATATTGTCGTGTTTATGTGGTTGCTTTTTTCCTGTTTGTCTTAACCTTAATTTTGCATATAAATATGTTTTTAATCATCATTTTACGTTCGTTCACATTTCTTATTGGCATTTATTTTCTATGCATTTTGTTGAATCATGATGTATATAATTAGTTCAGTATTTTTTTGTGCTCCCTGTAGTTTCTCGACCTCTCCTGTCACATCTCTTTTATTTCTTTTATCTGTTTTTTGCTGTTGTATACCAAGTCAAAAACAAACTAATCCTCAACGTTTCTATATGAAAACTTGTATAAAAACATATTGTATATTGTTGTTTAGGCTATTTCTGTATATGTACATGAGCTTGTGCCTTTACGATTAATCCATTTAAGGTAAAACAGGTTTTAAATGAAACAAAGAGTAGGATTGCTGCATTGTTAGTGTTGCTACGGTGTATTGCACTTAATGAGAGAATCCTGGCTGAGCTGATGTTGAACAGGTCACTGTGTCATGTAAACATCTCACTTCGTTTACTTTTACTTTTCACCGCCTCTGAAATCTCAGACTTGTGGGTACATGTTGATGTCAACATGGAAAACTGGCTGTGTTTAGTATTACTGTTGGAATTAACATAGTCTCGCATTGCCAGACCTCCCTCCACAGCGCTGCGAAGGAGGGTCTGGCTAGTCCACACAGCATTCCGGGATGGGAGAAAAACGTGCTCTGGTTTATTGGCATTTCTTTAAACTAATCAAGCTGCTGAAAAATAGCCTCGGTAAGGTGGAACGTTCAAAAGTTGTTTTTGTCGTGTTAAAGAAAACTCAGATTGGACAGATAGTCTAGCTAGCTGTCTGGATTTACCCTGCAAAGATCTGAGGAGCAGTTAACCATAGTCCTCATAAATCGACTGGAGTTTAGAATTCCAACACAAAGAAAGCGGAAGGAAACTGACATCGACGAAAAGACATGCATCCAGCGGAATTTCCTGCACCGGAGCAATCCCAGAAGTGGAACGTCGAGGATATAGACCATGTCAACATATCTGTCCACTGTAGGGAGGTTATTACTGCTCATTAGGGCTGGGTACCCAATTTGATACTTTTTAGGCACCGACCGAATTGCCTCCTTAGTATTGAGTGTTGAAAAATGCCTCGTCATTCAATTTCCAAATTTCAATACCTAAGGCGTAAATGTCATCAGTGTCACTGAGCCAATATTGGTATCGAAGGTTTTAGAACGATGCCCAGCTCTACTGCTCAGGGGTGCAGGTTGTTAAGTTGACACTTTTTATAGCTTCTATATGTGTGAACAGAACTGATCAAAGCTGCAGGACCAGTTTTTACTCTGTGTCAGGTTGTTGACTTGTGTCCTCTGCGTCTCGTCTAGGTCGGTTTTGGCCTGGAGCATGTGTCGAGGGAGCAGATCCAGGAGGTGGAGGAGGACCTAGATGAGCTCTACGACAGTCTGGAGATGTACAACCCCAGCGACAGCGGGCCGGAGATGGAGGAGACCGATAGCATCCTCAGCACACCCAAACCTAAGCTAAGGTAACTGCACAGGCACAGGTGTAATATGACAAATCACACACCTACAGTACACAGCATAGTCGCCTACCTGGACATATCTACCACTTTAGTTACAAACACTTTGGTGCTGCATGCTCGGCAATGCAAACACCGATGGGACTCACTGTTGTGCATTGACAATTCAGAGCCCCCTCTGTTGGTGAAAACTGCTCAATGCAGTCAAATATTAAAGTTTATTTGAGGTTTCAATGAACCAGAATTGGGTCAGCTGACCTAAACATAAATTTTAGAATATAAAGAATATTTTTCAAAAATAATAATAATAAATAACCCAATTCCCAATGATTTCTTTCAAGCATAGATTGAGGAAGTTTTCAGTTTCCTTAAGTTAAATTATAGTAACTCACAGCTGGGGGTTCCTGTGATCCTCATTTAAATTTTTTTAAGTCAGAGTAACTGAATGCGTCAAAAATCTATAAACCTTTTTTTACGACCCCTGGAAAGGTTTGTTCTTAATAGGTCAATAACAGAGTCAAAGAGTAGCACATAAACCATTTTTAAATGGCTCTTCAAACCTATTTTTAGTCCTTTCCTGTGATCTCAGCCTCAATTTTTCCTCAAAATATAACAAAGCACTCAAAATAGCACTATTTGATGGTGTTATAATGTAGTGCTATGAAACCTAAAAAAGCAAAGGATCAATATAAATAAATGTTATCCTCATAATACAATGCTCCAGTTCTCTTAAGTTTTGATCATATTAACATTATTATGACCCCTGGGCTTTTCCTACCATGACAAGTCAAAATGACAAAACAACAAAAGACTCTATCTGTTTTCTGTTTGTCTCGGTGTATGTTCAGGCCCTTCTTTGAGGGAATGTCTCAGTCCAGCTCCCAGACGGAGATCGGCAGCCTGAACAGCAAAGGCAGTTTGGGTCGAGACACTTTCAGCCCGGTGAGTAACTTATATCCAAGAGGAGGAAGCAGTAGCTGCAGCATCAGCGGTAATTTCACTTATGTGAGCTGTGGGGCGTTCATGTGACACTTAGGAAAACCTGAACTGTTTTTTTTTTTTTTCCTCTGTCTCACTGGGAGCTGAGTGCAGTAAATCCTTATTGTTCCCAAAGGCAACTGACTCCAGACAATACCTCATTTAAACTGCATACAAAAGAAACCTATGACTACATAGAGCCGATTTACCTTGTGACATCCAAAAGTATTGTTAATCGGAATGCTGCGTGTGTGTGCCTTTGCTCTGTGTCCTCCTCTACTCGCTCCCTTCTTGCCTTTTCAAAATAAAGAACACAAATGCATCCTGATAATCTACAACCTGCCTGGAGCATGTGCTGCTGAGTCATCTGAAGAGGGGGTTTATGTACTGTGTGTGTGTGTGTGTGTGTGTGTGTGTGTGTGTGTGTGTGTGTGTGTGTGTGTGTGTGTGTGTGTGTGTGTGTGTGTGTGTGTGTGTGTGTGTGTGTGTGTGTGTGTGTGTGTGTGTGTGTGTGTGTGTGTGTGTGTGTGTGTGTGTGTGTGTGTGTGTGTGTGTGTTTTAACTCTACAACAACCGTGGAACATATCCTGAGCCTGACCTAGGTCATTGCTTAATTCTTGCTCTTATTTTTGTACTTTATTTTATTTTGACATTTATTTACTTATTTTTCAGCTGTATAGTATTGCTATTCTTGCCATACATGTGTTTGCTTTTTGTTTTTTGTTTTGTGTACTTATGGGGTGAGTTGTTGTGCATTTGGGAGGGGGATGGGTGGATCAATGGGAATATGGGGAGGAATTATTTATTTATTTTTTAAACAGTGATTTGTACAGACTTTAAACTTGTACCAATGTTGTTGCACCAATAAAAATTATATATATATATATATATATATATATATATATATATATATATATATATATATATATATATATATATATATATATAAACAATCTGAGTAAGTAATAAACACTATTTGTTTGATTACAACATATGTAATCTATGATGAGTGGTAGTAAATAGATTATTTTAAGGGATTATAAACCAAAAAGGTGGTTTAGATTAGTGATGTTATTGTTGATCTTAAACTCTCAAACCTATCTCTGTTTTAGCCTCCAATTAGTTTTGATTGGAGATGTTGGATTGCATTTTTTTTGTATTGTTTTTCTTTCTCTAAACGTAGTTTTTTCTTTTACATTTCATTTAAACCTTTTCTGCATCATGGCAGTTGTCATGTCATGCCTCACCCCGTGGTTTAGAAGTCATTTGAATGTTATAATAAGTTGACAATAGACTTTATTCACATAGTCTTAACCTAATTACTAATTTCACAAAGTGCTTCACACTCACAGTTTACATGTGGCACTCAATAGCATACAGTAACATAAAACAGTGTAACAATGCCCCACAAATTGAAGCAGCATAAGCTTGAAAACAGCATGCGGCTCTGCATTGATGAGATAAACATCCCCAATTGTGAAGCCAATGAAAATCGCCATGCAGGGAGACAGTGTGCAAATACAACATTTTAGAAACGTTTTCTTAGTGGAGCAGAAATCCAGTAGCGTCTTTGACAGCCGCCATCTGCTCAATAAAAAGTGTTTTGAATCTCGCCGTGCTGAATGGATTTCCCTGGATGTCTCGGCTGCATTCAAACAGTTGCAGTTCCCTCTTTTATAGTAATACTGATGTAAGCCTTGTAGTGTTGTGACTAGTGTCTGCACACTTCCTAAAAAGATGTTTTTAGTGGAAAACTGCTTGCATTTCAGTAAATAGTATTAAATCCCATTTATTAGTGTGAAAATGAATAACTGCGTATTGCTCAAAGTAGCGGAGAAAACATATATTTTGCTGGAATGTTAGATTGGTTAGGATGTTTGTTTTTTTCCCCTGTTGCTGTATAATAAATTCAGTTGTTATAGTTTTATATACTAAATGTGGAGTCTCATTAAAGGTCCAATGTGTTAGAATTTGTCCCATCTATCGTTGAGATCATATATCGCAATCAACTCTCTTGCACCACGCTGTTCAAAGTACGTATTACAGCTACGGTAGCCTTCACGCTTCAAAAAGCCGGTCTCTTGCTCTTTTCAATATCCTTTTGCTTTTTCTGGGCAAAGAAAAAGACTCCTGTTCCTGAAATTTGGATTTTTAATACGTGTGATCCTCCATGTTTCCTTCTTCAAACTTGCTGGGGCCGGGAAGCTACGATACCCATTAGCAGCATTAGCAGCGCCTGTGAGTTTATCATGTGACAGCGAAAACGTGAAAGGCGGAGCACTATGTCCTGTATGTCCCTTACCGGCTAACGTATTTCAAGATGGCGCATGAATATGGAGCGTCCACCCCAGTTCATGCAAATGTAACATTTCAAGCCAAAATTAATACTTGGAATTGATGGTGGTGGTGGTAAATATTCATGAAAAAGTTTGAACGGGCAATACAGATTTTGATAATGAACAACTAAACACGTTACCCACTGGACCTTTAAGCCTGTAGACTGACTGTTGCTCCCTTGTCTTACCAGCAGGGGGAGCAGCCTGCTTTAGAGAAGATGAAACACTCTCGCAGCCGCAACCTGGAGGAGGCCCTGTCTGAGACCGACACACTGGTAAGACTCGTGTGTGTGTGTGTGTGTGTGTGTGTGTGTGTGTGTGTGTGTGTGTGTGTGTGTGTGTGTGTGTGTGTGTGTGTGTGTGTGTGTGTGTGTGTGTGTGTGTGTGTGTGTGTGTGTGTGTGTGTGTGTGTGTGTGTGTGTGTGTGTGTGTGTGTGTGTGTGTGTGAAGTAGAGAGAGTTAATGGTGTTTCGGATCTTTGTTAATATCACTTCGAGGGGGGATTCGCTGCCATCTGTGCAGTAAGTGAGACAGATTGAGAGAGACGGAGAGAACAGAAGAATGGGGTGCAAAGTGATGAAGTGTCTCTAGAAGATGGCTTTAGGATTGCCAGTATCTCCTTTTTCTGACTGTGTGTGTGTGTGTGTGTGTGTGTGTGTGTGTGTGTGTGTGTGTGTGTGTGTGTGTGTGTGTGTGTGTGTGTGTGTGTGTGTGTAGGAGCTAACAGATCAGGAGCTGTTTGCTGAGGTGGGCCCCTGCATCATGGTGTCAGTAGCAGAGAAACCCCGTACACCTCTGAAGAGCAGCAAAAGTGAAATTCAGGCCATGCCATCACCAAGGTAACAAATCACCCCATACTACAAAAAGAAAACTCACATGGGGACAAACTGCAAGTTTTTCATTTCATTTGCATATGTGTTATTCATTTATGGCTAAATATTTTGAGCAAACTTAATATTTTTGGCTTTACTGTTGTTAGAGATCACTGTCATTCTTTCTTTGTCTGCTGAGGCCTAGAATAAAACACATAAGTTAAAGGTCCCAGAAACGCTGACCACTCAGAGCAGAATGGGCTTTTTTAGGAGGGGAGCTCCCTGCATTTTAAAGAAATTTTAGCCTTTTTTTTAAACATGTTGTCCCCCCCCAGGTTGGACGGGGGCCATACGCCCAGACAAAAGCGCATTAGCACTCCCATGAAGGAGAGACAGCTGTCCAAACCCTTGAGCGAACGGACCAACAGCTCAGACTCGGAGAGATCCCCGGAGCTGGGACACAGCACGCCGGTAAGTTAGCATCCTTTCCAGGATCTTAACATAAGCTCCAGCATCATTCTGACCTCGGACATAAATCATCATGTTGCCCCAACGTGCCTTTGCTCTGTGTCCTCCTGTACTCGCTCCCTTCTTGCCTTTTCAAAATAAAGAACACAAATGCATCCTGATAATCTACGACCTGCCTGGAGCATGTGCTACTGAGTCATCTGAAGAGGGGGTTTATGTACTCAGCGTGTGTGTGTGTGTGTGTGTGTGTGTGTGTATGTAGCTCCTGAGGAAGGCAGTGTACGACCAGCTGAACCATATTCTGTTGTCGGACTCTGCCCTCCCAGAGAGTCTGATCTTGGTCAACGCCACTGACTGGCAGGGTCAGGTAAGCAATTCCCTTTTTTTTGTGGGGGGGGGGGCATTTCTGCCTTTATTGGATAGGAAAGAAGAGATATGAAAGGGGAGAGAGAGGGGGGAAGACATGCAAGAAAACCATCATAGGTCGGACTCGAACCGTGGACCTTCTGCGTCGAGGAATAAACCTCTGCATATGTGCGCCCGCTCTACCAACTGAGCTAACCGGCCACGTGGTGGGTGTTTTTCGTCATGCTACCAAACCGTTTGTGTGTTGCAGTATGTTGCAGAGCAGCTCCAGGTACAGAGGCACCCGGTGGTCTGCACGTGTTCGTCGGCTGAAATCCAGGCGGTGCTGTCAGCTGTGCTCACTCGCATCCAGAAATTGTGAGTGTTTTTGTGAAAAGAACACACACACACACACACACACAGAAACACACGTTATGTGTTTCTGCGTACAGATGGTTTGCAGGATGACTCATCTTCTTTGTCTTATTTCCTGCTCTAAGCCTTATTTTTTGTTTTTGACCTTTTTTCTCTTATTCTCCTCCGTCTTCCACATCTCTCCCTCCTCCTCGTCTTTGCCCTTATGACTCCACATCTATAACTTTACTTCTTTTTATGCCAAAACAATACTTGTTATACCTCTCTTATCTCTCCCTTTTTCTCCTCCTCACCCTATTTTGTCTCCCTTCCTCTCTCTCTCACTCTCACACACACACACACACACACACACACACACACACACACACAATATTGAGCTTGCCTTTACTTTATTGGACTTTGCCAAAAGTATATAAGGGCAAATAGGGATAAAGAAAAATGAAGCAATGGTGGTTAAGATACAAACTGGTAAATAACAGTCATCCAAAAGGGATCATTATATATCTTGTATACATCCATCTGAGAAAAATACATTAATGGTAGAGGCTCCATGTTTTTTGGTTTTATACAGAAATGTGCGTTTTTCATCATCGGAGTCATAAAACCTTTGTAATTTCTCAAGGAAAAATGCTAAACACTCATAATTTCCAGCTTCTTAAATGTAAGGCTTTTTGCTCTTTTACACTGTTTTATATCATTGTAAATTAAATACCATTGGTGTTTTGGACAATTGTGGTGTCTGGGAAAATGTGATGGACATTTTTCACTGATTTCTGACTCTTTTTTTTTTTTTTTTTTTTTTAGATGAAACGATTGATGTCTAGGTGTCAGTGGTTACAGATACATTCTCCTGATAACACTCCACTCTCTCTCTCTCTCCCTTTCCGTCCCTGTAGCTGTAACTGTAACTCGTCCATGCCCAGAGCGGTGAAAGTGGCGGCGGTGGGCAGCCAGAGTTACCTAGGAGCCATCCTGCAGTTCTTTGTCACTCAGCTCGCCAGCAAGACGTCCGACTGGCTCAACCACATGCGCTTCCTGGTCGTGCCTTTGGGTAAGAGAGTCTGCATGCGTTTCCTTGGTGATTAAGAAGCTTTTGCAGAGTCATGCTGCAGCAAGATTTTATTTTGGGGAGAAGTGTCTGTGGAGTGACAAACCTCTGTTCTTTTATTTTCCAGACTTCATTACACACAGACACTGATTTAGTTTAGAGAGATATTGGATCTTGTCACTGTGTCTCAGTATCCTGAGAGTTGCACTGATTGGCTCAATTGTAGCTCTACAGTTACACCTCCTAAAATAAAGCTGACTTCACTCTATTTTCAAAGCATGTTCACTTTTTTGTGTTTTTTTGTTGTTGCCCAATTCCGTCCACTTTCGTTCCGTCCCTTCACTTTCACTCCATCTTCTCCCTCCATCAGGCTCCCACCCGGTTGCCAAGCACCTCGGCGCCCTTGACAATCGCTACAGCTCCTCCTTTCTGGACGGGGCGTGGAGAGACGTGTTCAGCCGCTCTGAGCCGCCACAGACAGGTAACACCCGTCGTACGGGTAAACACATGCAAACCTCCGTGGGTGATAAACGCTGAACACAAAAAGAAAAAACAAATTTCTCCCCCTCTCATCTCCAGATCAGTTGGATGTAGCGGCAAGAATCTCCCAGTACATTAGTGGAGCCACAGTCACACACCAGCTGCCCATCGCCGAGGCCATGCTCACCTGCAAACACAGGACGTGAGTAGAAACGCCACACAAACACAAACCACCGCATTTCCTCTGTATGTTTTTACTAATACTCTCTGTCCCTTTCCATTTCCAGGCGAGATGAAGACTCCTACCAGAAGTTTATTCCTTTTATAGGGGTAAGATTTGAGCTCCTATTGCAGTAGGTTGCAAAAGAAAGAAGAATAATTGATAGGTTATTGCTGATCATTTAGACGTTTTGCTGACAACACTTCTTGTTTTCCAGGTAGTGAAGGTTGGTCTTATCGAGTCTGGTCCTTCTCCAACAGGTGAGTGTTTTGGTAATAGTTTTAACACACATCCCAAACTAAATAAGCTGATGATGTGATAATGTTCATTTCATTTTGTGGTTTTCAAGGAGATACTGAAGAGGGCGTGGCAGTGAGTTTGGCTGTCCCATCCACGTCTCCCCCCTCCCACAGCTCACCCACAGGGATAATTAAAGAGGCAGCCACGCCTCCCTCCTCCCCCTCTACGGGCAGCGTCCTGACAGTACAAGGGTAAGACTGACCTCCTCCCTTCTTTCTCTTCTTCTTTTTTTCCCCCTCTTTGACATTCATTTTGCATCAAACTCCTTTATCTCTCCTTGCTCTCTTTATCAGTGGAGGTAAAATAACTCAAAGCATTTATCCCCAACTCCTAAAAGCACTGATACCACAATATAAACATATTTCATTTACCTTTTAAAATGTTAGTATCATCAGTATAAAAAGTAAGTTCTGAATGACCATTTATTTCACTGGTGTTAGATTTATTTGTTAATGTTAGGTGGACCAGGTAGCGCTTAGTGTGACTGCATTACACACTGTTGGGTATAGTTAAGTACAGTTTATGCTTCATATCGTATGTTTTGAATGTGAAATTGTGACTTGAAAAATAACTAGTAGCTGTCGATGTTATTTCTATGAGCAAAGAGTTGGATATTCTGTCCCTGGCACCAGTTTTGTCAACCAGTTTAGCCTGACTGGGAACCAGTTCCAAGAAGCAAGGGACTCTTTGATACTTCAGTCATCTTTTCATCGTTTGACTCTGTTGATTCATGCTCTGCCTGCTGCTGCAGTCCATCTCTGAAGAGCCAGACAGACTGCAGCTGTGTCTGATCTAATTTTTCTATTTCACCCTCTGCAGAATACATTTGGTGTTGAACATAGTACATCTTTTTTTTTTTTTTTTTTTTGGAAGAGTTTCTAATGTCAATGAATTGTGGAAGATCAGGTGCTGCAGAGGCTGACAAAAAGGTTGCCTGCTCAGCACAGCTTCTCTTGACAAAGTCCCCTCCTGGTTTTGTATTTCCTTCTTACATTTGTTCTGAGAAGACTGAGAAAAAAAAAAATGTCTCTCTAACTGTTGCTGAAAGTATCAACTGTGGTTTCATAACCACTTTCCGTCCACAGGAGTCCCAGTATGTCTCACGGTGTGGACGCCATCGGCCTGCAGGTCGACTACTGGCTGGCCTCCCTGGCTGAGAAGCGGAGGGAGGGCGAGCGACGTGACACGGGCTGCAAGAACACACTGAAGAGCGCCTTCCGCTCACTGCAGGTCAGCAGGCTCCCAGGCGGGGGCAGCAGCGACCCACAGGCCCAGGTCAGCACCATGGCCATGACCGTGGTCACCAAGGAGAAGAACAAGAAAGGTGAGATCAGGATCAAAAGAGGAAATATCATCAGATGGGAGATGTTAGAGGATTTCATTTCATGTTCAAGGTCCAAGCATATAAGGACACACACACACACAAACACAAACACACAGACACACAGTGCTTTTACAACTTCTCTCTACCTCTCTTCAGTTCCCACCATCTTCCTGGGAAAGAAGCCAAGGGAGAAGGATGTAGACTCAAAAAGCCAGGTCATTGAAGGCATCAGCCGACTCATCTGCTCTGCCAAGCAGCAACAGACCATCCTGAAAGGTAACCTGGAGGATGAGGACGGTTCTGTTTATGTGTGTTTGTTTCACTACTACTTTGTGTTTTTCTTTCGTTGTTTCAGTTTTACTTCATCATTCTGCTACTCAGCTGAGTTTTGTCTTCCGTTTCCCTCCAGTGTCCATAGATGGCGTGGAGTGGAACGACGTTAAGTTCTTCCAGCTGGCCGCCCAGTGGCCCACCCACGTCAAATACCTACCTGTCGGACTTTTCGGCTACAGCAAGCCCCAATCTTAGGGGTTCTCTGGTCCTGACTTGACCCTCAACTCTCCTCAATCCTGTAACACCTTTTGCGCAAAGACCCCGCCTCATAGCAACTGCCGATCTGAGAGAAGACGTTGAGTGGCTGGACTGTTTTCATTCGTTAGTTTCATTTTGGATACAGCCGTCTTATTTCTCTTTGGAGAGGAGAGGACGAGGAGGAAGAGGGTGGTGCTGGGGTGCAGCATTGTTACTAGTCACTTTAATGCCCCATTTTTGTGTGTGTGTGTGGCGAGTGTGCATGCACCTGTGAATGTACGGTGTGTCTGTGTGTATGTGTGTGGGTGTTTACAAGGGGCTTACAGCACAAGTTTATTAGCTAACTGCCATTTACGTTTCCGTTCTATGGAATGCAATAGCATGCAACAACTCACAGTTTTTAAGCCCTTAAAGTCTGACCCTCAACTTTACGAACTCTTCAAGGTCCCACTCATCTCACTCGATCAAGACCTGATCCACACAAGCATGCTTACAGATGCACCACTCGTGTGCCGCAAAACAATAATTTTAAAAAAAAAAAAAGTATCACAATAGAGCTTCAGTGTTTGCATGAGCTAGCGAAAAACGCAAAGAAAAGTCTCCTCTGTTCACGAAATGCTGTCAAATACCAGGCCTGCATGGGATGAATTTCAACAGATCCCCTTCAAAAACAGTACTATTATTTTTATTTCAAGGGCTTCCATATAATTTAGAATATTTTTTTCTGTACCAAAATATTCAAAATAATTCATTTGGATGTCTAATGCCAAATGTTTCCTTTCAAAAAAGAATATATATAAAGGGGAAGTGTTTTTTAAATTTGTGTTATTGTGAAAAATAGAAAAACCTTCCCTCGCGCTGTTTTGTGATGCATAGTGTACGTTTTTGTGAAGAGTTCCAGAATTTCAGGGCAGGGGCTACTGTAACACGTAGGTTTCTTTATCTTCTTATTTGCTATGCACTTAAAAATACACATCCGGGGGTTTGTAGAGTACAGCTGAATAGATTAACCCAAGCAAATATGCAACCTGAAACTGAAACAACAAAATGCATATTTAAACAGTCCAAAACTCAGCAGCGTTGATGGGAACATGATGGATAAACTCTGTTTTTCCATGAGTATCTTTACCGAAAAAATGGGAGTTAAACACTTGCAATAAAGCACAATGTTGTTTGCCAGTTGTCCCCATAACAATCTTTCTTTGTTGGCAACAGACTGGCAGCTTTCTCTTCAGTGAAAACAGTGGACCTGGTAAAAAAAAAAAAAATAAATAAAAGTATAAGCATTTTCCATTTCTCTTCAGACTGCCTAATAACCTTTATTTTATCAGGAAAAAAAAAAGTATTTGGGTTGATGTCAGTTGTTTTGACACAGTTCTGCTACAGGCTTTCTCTAGGATGTCTTGAGGTGATTAGTGAGTGTACAGTAACTGGTAACAAGTGTGCTTGTATGTGGTGAAATAAATGTAATGTGGTCAGAAACTTAAAAAAACTAAATCACTAAATAGAAGGAATACTTTTTTCTACCATGGGACAGAGAGCATGCAAAAGGTGTGCAAGTGTGTGTGTGTGCAAGTGTGTGTGTGTGTTGCACTGTGTTGATGATGTGGTCATTATCAATATCATTGACTATCAGATTAGGACTGCAAAAGCTGCAATGGTCGTTCTGTTTACTTTGTAGCCTGGCACAAGGCAAATTCAGATTTTCCACCACTAAACACAAAAAAAATACAAAATCACATAATAAAATTCTGTTTTATTGAAATATGTCGATTGAAATTCAACTAACTTCGGTGCAAATCCAAGAATGTTATCTGCAACAGTAGTTTATAATAATTGTCCTAAAAGCAACATGCAATTCTTACCGGGCCCGTGTAGCTCTGCCTTGTGTCACCTACATCGTAACACTCTCCCATCTCCAGTAAAGTATTAGAAAAATTGTTTTTTTAATAGTCTTAATGCCAATGTCTTTGATTTAAATGCTGTTTTTGTTGGTTTGAAAATAGATTGCTTTAGATAGTTTTTTTTTTTTTCTCTCGATATTACACTGTTACAGTTGTGATGTTAGCAGCACGTCTCAAACTCAGCTCATTTTTCGGTTTGACAGCACCTGTTACACGTATAGGTTTCACACCGGAGGGTTTGCTTGTTTGTTCATTCTCGTATTTGGTCAACAGCTCGTCTGTGACCACTGAACAAACACTCAGTTTGGCGTTGATTTGATTAGAAGTACTTCCAAATATTTGAATGTATTGAATTTAGTTTACATGTGCAGTTTTAACGCACAAGTAGATGTGTTGCTACAATATAATAATTTGGTGTTGTTTGGCCTGTGCAGTCATTTTCAAGTCTGCATGAACAGTTGACAGACAGCCAGTCTGGATACTTTTCCTGAACTTTTTTGTGTTAACAACAAAAACCAAACAGCACCCCCTTTGAAACCAGTCATTTGTCTTTACTTGTGATGCTGACAACCAGTTAAGGGCTTGACAGACAGACTGACTGATAGCCTTCACACACGGGCTGGGTTTCAGTGTGTTGATGTACTGTGTTGATGTGCTGTAGTTTGACTGTAGTTTGATTTCATTCCAAAAATAATTACGTTTGAAAATACTGACCCTAAAAAGCATACAATTAAAAAATCATTTGTTCTTATGAAACCTAATCTTAAGACATTTGCTATAAAAAAAAAGTACATTAATCTTGGTACCGCTTTAAAATAACCCATACCAATTTGTCACTAATGACTTCATTAACGTTAATAGATAATTATGCATTGAGAATGCATTGAATGCATTGAAGTTCATGATTGATCTGCTATTATGCATTAATTAGGTCCCTCTGGTTATTTAACAATATAGCAATATAAAAACAATATGGTTCTTACAACTGCACTTGTTTTTTAACAATGGGTCAAATTATTACGTGGGATTTGAAATATGTGGCTCATAGTGACAAACACCCAGAAAAGGATCACTCAACTTTTCAGTTCCCTTCAGGTCCTTGTTTTGGTGTAAGGGCCCGTAACTTTACCAATTTGGGTTCACTCTGATGGCCCTCATCAGCCATCGCAAACAGCTGATTTCATCTGAAAACCCAGTGTACTCTACCTGCTCAGCACCAGACAGCAGACAGACGCCGTTAGCAACCACCTGAGGAACATAGTGGAGCATTTAGCAGCTAAAGAGCCAGATATTTACCTCAGGAGTTGGTGGAGACTCAAACAGAGCAAAAATGAGAGTGGATATAGGACTCAATTCATAAGGTGGCCAGTAACACAGCTCAACTTGAATGATAGTGTTGTTATTAAGATCTGTAGTGTAAATAAGATAAATATATAAGATATAGTGTAGATGAACCAAAGGGATCCTTCAACCAAATATGCCAACACAAAGACTAATTTACTTTATTCATTGTAATAGCATCTTGCTGATCTTTTTTAAATATTTAATAAAGTTTAGTGACAACTTAAAATGTTTTTTTATTTTAATTATACTTTATTTTGATATGGTACTGTGTTTTTTACATTTGGAAAATGGATTCCAAAATTAGTCTTTTCAAAATGTATTTACTTTTTTGGAATGAAATGTTTGATTTTTTTTTTTTACTGAAACTGGAGGGTCAATGATCTTGTATCTGCTGTTAGGGTTAGGGGGCAACCTCTACTAACTCAAAATGCTCTTTGCCTTGTAGTGTTGGTAGCCTAATTAATGCAATCATGTGAATCTAAACTTTTCCTAAATGGTATATTGATGCCTCTTTCGCTTGCAGCCTCCACAGAGAGGTTAAAGGTCAACCGATTCCCAGCTTACTGCTCACTGATTGAACTGAACTTGGAAATATTTGTCTGAAAGAGAACGTTAAAAACAAAATCACTGCCAAAACTAAAATGTGAAGAAATTGTGATTTTTTTGGGGGAGGTTGCTGTTAACTGAAACCAACACAAGTGATGCTTGTTCTGAAGTCACAATTTCAATGTTCACAGCCATGTTCAGCAGCTTTTTTTAATCTTTCATCACCAACTATCCCGTCATTCTTACAGTTTACACGTTTTCCTAAAGTCTCTTTTAAAAACGCTGGTTGTTCTGTAAGTCTTGAACTTGTTCCTGTGTGTTTTTACCTGTACCTCTGTATCTGTGTCGGCCGGTGTTTGTGACAGTGTAACGATGGTTCCTCTGACCTTGACTAGTCGTGGTTAGAGATTAGGAGCTGTTTGGTCCATCAATAATCTCTGTCAGTGATCAGCAGTGTCTTTTCTCTCCACCGTCCTCAGATATACCTCTGACGATGAGAGAGTCTTCTTCACCAGGCTTCCACAAGCTTAGCTTTCTAAAGTCATGTGAAATGATATTGTTCCCATTCCCTAACAGCTTGTAAATTCCGCTGTGTGTCCTCGTGGGAACAGGATTTGCCTATAAAAGCAGTAGATTTCTGCTCCGCTCAGAGCGTCCTAAGCTTGTGGACTTGTGTAGAGTATTTTGCACATTCCATTGTTTCTTCAGCAGCAGTCTTCAGCTTTTTTGCCTTTTGCCTATAACAATAATTATGATAAACTATAATGCTTGTACATATCAGATAGTACTTGTTATATTAGTTCTGTTCTTTGTATTAATTTGACATGTTTTGTAGTACTGCTTTTTCATGATTACTTTTGTCAATCAAACAGATGTGGAGATGAGAAGTGTTCATTGTTTCATTTGTTTTTTTAAATAAAAATATTCCTGATTTGTAACTCATTCTCTTGTTTTTTTTAAATAGTGTGTGTGTGTGTGTGTGTGTGTGTGTGTGTGTGTGTGTGTGTGTGTGTGTGTGTGTGTGTGTGTGTGTGTGTGTGTGTGTGTGTGTGTGTGTGTGTGTGTTTATTTATAGGCCTACTTAATACAAATGGCGGTAAGATTGCAATACCACTAATTTAATAGCTAGCATTTTCTAAATACAAATGACAACAAATGTAAGATGGTAAACCTGCAATACAAATTCACAGACCACAGATGTTCCATAGAGCGTTGACTTATGCAGGACAAAAAATACACTGACGTTACTGTTGCAGTTACACCAAATAGTGAGATAGTGATACTTCTAAAGAGTTGGATGAATAAAATTGCTTTTTATTGGGGATAAAAAATTAAAACAGCATCAACATTGTATTTCAGAAGGTGATATAAAGAGTGATAGTGTAAATAAATAGTGCACATGCTTATGAAGCAGGACAGTGGTACACAACGGGCCTCTCACTACCCTGATGCCCTCCTTGCACATGTGTCAAACTCAAGGCCTGCGGGCCAAATCCGGCCCCTCGCACATTCTGATCCGGCCTGCATATCGATCTAGGTTCAAAATATAATTTGGCCCACCTAGTTGTGCGCTAAAATCAAAAACATGGGAAACGGTTTTTCAGCTTGCAATTATGTGACATTCAAAGCTGAATTTTGCAAATTTGCCAACTTTGAGATTCCTACAGAACCAGAGAGTTTGCATATTTAGGCTGTGAAAGAGCTTGTTGTGAGTCAGCTGTGTGGAAGCCTACTTCGAAAATGTAATCATTATTTTTGCTCGATTTGGTAAATTCTAGGATGGCTTTGGAACTTTTTTGCTCACTTTTTGAGAGCTTTATGTGGACCAAACTGTAAGTGAGATGACTATGTGAGACATGCAAAGATATTTGACTTTTTTGATTAAATAAAAGCATGTCATTAAAGTATACATGTCTGGCCCTTGATGTGATTCTCGTTTTTTAGTGTGGCCCTTAGCGAAATTGAGTTTGACACCCCTGCTGTACAGTCTATGATATCAGAACACAAAGAGTATGAGCACAGCAAGAGGCTTCACTTCCACCTACATCCTGTTATGTGAATTTATAAAGTTTAATTTACTTTTTGACTATGGGCTACTCAGTGACAATAACATACAATATAAATGCCAATTTACCTAGCTAACATATTTTTTAATCACCTCTATTAGTAAATCTAGAATTAAAGAAGATGCTAGCAAAGATGCTAGCTGGCAGCGGCACTGTGGCTATACGCATGCGCAAGATTATTTCCCGCCCCGCTTGGAAAATGGCCAGCGTGATTCATCTTAATATTTTACTATATAATATCTTTGGTTGATGGATTCTGGGAGAACAGCCATTTTTCGTCACCCACTTGTCACACTTGAACCACGTCTACGATAACATCTCCTTTTTTTAACTATATAAAAGTGTTTGAGGAGATGACCAGCCAGTTTCGGCACGTTTAAGAGCTTCCTTGCTGTCCTCCATTGTCAAGTGGCAGTCTGGGTAAGTAAAGGTGAAGCACAAGATAGTTAGGAGCTCGCCAAGGCGGCTGTTAGCTAACGTTAACCTACTGTCTATAATCGTATTAAACTAAACTGAGTGGTTTGGGAGCTATTTCGGTGTGCCTTGCGTTGGCCAAATAACGTGGGACGCGTGAAATGAACAAGACAGGTAATAGTTCATAGCACCTACCTTTAGTTTCCTTCAAAGTAAAGCTAACGTTAATTTAACGCAAACTGACGTTAACCTCAATTGCTTTGCGTTTTGGAAATGAAAGGACCGTGATTTTATTTAATTGTGTAATTTTCTTCTGCACTTATAACTGCATTATCGTGTTTGGCAACCTACAACGTCCTACTTTGCGGACTACACTTAGCTATTATTTTAATTCATCCGGAAGCAGTTGGTTTTGCCTTAGTGGACTTGACAACAGTCTGTCTGGAGCATCACAACATTGCCCTGCTGCTTTGTTGGAGGGACAGAAAGCATCGCACTTGTCTTCGATGAAGGTAAATATATGGATAAATATTATTTCAATGAGCATGACGTCACAGTTACATAGTTAAAATAGATGTTTTTTTAGCAAGCTGTCACATTAAACGTTACATCGTCGGCGAGGTCCGTAAATGTCTAGCTTACCTTGCAGTCACCGCTCGCCTATGTTTTTACGTATGAAACAGCCATTTTTAAATTTTCCTTATTATAATCTTATCTGTGCATATGGTAAATAATGTAAATAGGGTACAGTCGCCTAATATAATGTGCATCAGTGTGTATTGTGTAACATCTAGGTGCTCGGGCCTTCACTGTTTACAAACAGTTAACATGTCGGACGCAGACATTTCAACTCATTTTCAGTGTTTCAGTGGCAATTTTTTTCTGAATCGTCCGTTAAGGCGTTGTCCTTTTTAAACAGTGTTCTCGGTCACCTTGATTGATATGCTGCCAAGCCAAACACTGCCCCTCCCGGGCATAGGCCTCGACCATCCACCGGCTCGCTTATTTATTTGTGGCTTAAAAATAGGTAAATTAAAGATGCCTAAAGAAGTTATGACATTCATTTCGGAATGCTTTTATTTTTTACGTTTCACAGCTTTACTGTCTGCATTTGCGAAAGGGGCTTCGTAAGGGAAGTGTGAATATTGGTGCATTGCAGTCAGTATATGAGGCGGACGGGAGGGGGAGGGGGAGGAGGAGGAGGAGGATGGGTGAGTGAGTGAGAAAGCTAGAGAGGCAGAGAGAGAAAGGAGGGAGCAGAAGAGGAGAACAGGTGCGCCTCCACCAACAAAGCAGGAAAAGAGAGAAAGTCACGATGTTGCACAATTGGCTCCTCTGTCCTCCTGCTGCCTAGTCCAACATCTCATTTACAGCTGGTCAATATTTAGACCCTCGGTATAGGAAGTGCCTATTTACTGTTTACCAGATCCCTGCCTGGATCTGTCTTCAACTGTGAGATGTCTGTTGATATACGGATATTGAACTTTTTAGATATTGTTTTGGATTTGGGTTATCCAAGTGTCAAGATACAGCTTGAATGTTGTGTTTTCCCCAAATGTTACATTAAGACTCAATTCTGAATGTATCTTTGATTTCTAGCTCAAGAAATGAACAATAAACCCCTCTGTGTTCATTACTCAGGATATATGACTAATGATTTTGTTTTAGAGACCATGTCACCCTCTGGACGCATCATCACTCCAAACTCAACTTCCATCACATAGTGCTTTAAAAAGTTATTGAAAAGGTCAATCAAAAATGATGGAGTTCAGGTTCAGGTTTATCTGGAGACTTGGTGGTCTATCGATGTTACTAGCATGAACTTTCAAAAAACATCCATAAACATGAAACCTCAACATTTTTGATTAGGATCCTTTACATTCGGTTATTAGAGAATTGTGGCCACGATATATACTGAGTAGGACACTTTACAGTTACAAAATAAACGTTCTGGTGGACAAACTATGTAATGGTGTAATGGTTTTCTAATTTAGTTTGAACATTGGCATTTCTGTACTGAAACTTCAGTCGTCACCTCAATTACCACATCACTCTGAGTCAGTCTCTCCTAGGAACGGCAGCTCTGTCGAGTGACAGTGTCTCATTTTAATTGGCTTTACTGGTCACTGGCAGCTTGCAGGGTCAGTTTCAAGCTCGAAGGAATCCTATTGTAGTAATATGAATGGGTTTTAGCTATACATATACTACACACACACGCACACACACACATCCTCACTTTTCATTGAGGCTTACTACCCAAGGGGCACGCTATGAAATGGGAAACTATTATTTAGCCGTTGACCTCTTTGAAACTGTAGAGTAAAACAGGGAGAACTACAGAGCAGCATTTTTCATTTCATTCATCCTTTCCATCTTATCTCAACAGATGAAGGATGTGGTTGCATTGAGCAGCTCATGTGTGAATTGTGAGAATGTCAAGCAGGACAGGACATGAAAAAGCACAAAATGCACACTCAGCAAAAACACCTCCCGTCCTACTGATGTGTGTGTGTTCTGTTTCTTTTCCTTTCCCTACAGTGTGTATAAAACCAGGGAATGTCCACCATGGTGTATCCACGTGAGGAAGGCCTGGAGCGACTGAGCCAGGATGAGATTGTCCTCAACACTAAGGCTGTCATGCAGGGCCTGGAGACGCTGCGGGGTGAACATGCCCAAATCCTCAACTCGCTGCTGGACTGCACCCAGCCACCCGCCGCCCAGGAGAAATCTGGGCTGCTCCGCAAGAGTCTGGAGGCCATCGAGCTGGGCCTGGGAGAAGCACAGGTAAGCCTTCTCGTTTTTTTTGTCATATGGAGTGCTTTTAAGATAACAACAAAACAAGCCAGCAATCATTTTGCCATATCGTTACAATTTCACCTAGTACAAGTTAAAGTTTCCCTTTTTCCCCAGGTGATCATCGCCCTGTCAAGCCACTTGAGCGCTGTAGAGTCGGAGAAGCAGAAGCTGCGCGCTCAGGTGCGTCGGCTCTGCCAGGAGAACCAGTGGCTTCGGGACGAGCTGGCGGGAACCCAGCACAAGCTGCAGCGCAGCGAGCAGAGCGTGGCCCAGCTGGAGGAGGAGAAGAAGCACCTGGAGTTCATGAACCAGATCAAAAAGTTTGACGATGACGTCTCGCCCTCAGAGGAGAAGAGCCAGAGCTCCGGCGGCGGCGGCGGCGGCGGTGGAGGAGACACTTCAAAGGACAGTCTGGATGACTTGTTCCCCAACGATGATGACCAGGGACCAGGTATGACATCAGAAGCAGTCAATACACACCAGACACCAGACAGGCCTCAGCTGTGCTTTGGGAGACGGTAACAAGATGCTAAATAAACACAGTTTATTTTAGAGCTGCACGTAACACTTATTCTCATTATCAATTAATCTACAGATTCTTTTCTGGATTATTCAGTTAATAATTTTGTTTATAAAATGTCAGAAAATTGTATAAAAGTATAGTTTAACCTATCCAACAGTCCCAAACCCACTTTACTATCATAAAGGACAAAGAAAAGTAGCAAGTCCATACATTTGAGAAGCTGTAACCAGCAAATGTTTGGCTGTTTTGAAGCTCTGAAGCTAATCAACAGAGCCAGAAATGACTTCTTCCTTTAAAAGATTCCGTTAACAGGACCAGGTGACTGATACCGGAGGAGAGTGACCGGTAGTGGCAGACCAAAGGAAGAAGAGATATTTGGTTGTGCTTTGGCCTGTCAATCATTTTGCACGGTTGACCCTTTCCCCAGTATTGACCAACCTTGCCTTGTTGCAATGTGGGATAGTTTCCCTGATGAAGGTAGATTTTAATAGACCTTTAGGTGCTTTAGGTATTTTTTAAAAGTCACTCTTGGAATTTGATCATGTCCTTAAATAATTCATAGTTTTATTTAGGTTAAAGTTGTTAGATCATACTGCATGCTGGTGTTTGAATCATTCCTGCTTCTACAAAGTTATTTGCTAGGGTGAGTGAGGCTGCAGAGGCCTGAATGCACAGCAAAAGAATCAATGTCAGTTTAAAATAATGTATAGAGTGGCAAAATAAAAGAACTCAGTCAGAGCTCAATACAGTAATGCCTTTCAGTAACATAAATGTAAAGGCCTCAATTGCCCTTGAGCCGGTAGAGAAATTTAAACTAAAGCACGAGTTGTTCTCATGTGTTTTCATACAAGCAACTCTTTGTGTAAATGGCAAACTGACCATATGATATAGTTCAGATGGGATGCAAAACCCTATTTGAAGCAGGAGTTGTGGTTTGGTTAATGCCAAATTCACTGTCTAAACAGAAGCTTAGGCTTGTAAATGGATTTGTGAATCTGCGTCAACAAAGTAACATCAAACTGCAGATAGAAAAGGTCACTTATGCGATACAATGTATAACTTGTTGTTACTCTTGGGCTTTTTTAATTATTATTAACTGAATCCTGATAAAAGCCAGTTTAGTCTCTTTGCTTTTTATTACGTTCACTTTTAAAGTCAAGCGCACATTTGCCATGACGAGAAAAAAAAAATACCTTTTTTTTATTTGACATAAAACGATATTTTATTCTGTTATGATGATCATTTTAGTTATCTTATGATCTTCCTGGAGAACTGATATGTGGTAAACGTCAATCATTTTCTACTAGTTTTGTAAGGAGTAGCTATTTTCTATTGTGACATGAAGTTGTTTCTCTAATGTATAAATTGTGGCAGAATAAAGGAGGGAAAGAACCTTTTTTAAAGGGAGAGAACAGGAGGAACAGTGAGGTGATACATCAGAGATGATTAGAGACACCTGTGAGCAGCGGCAGGGGGAAAAACTAACAAAAGCAGCATGGAGGAAAACAGAAAATAGGAGTGAGAGTGCTCCAAAAATGAGATTTTTAAATACTTTTCTGTACAGCTACACTTTAAAATTAAAATGGTGAAACAGAGAAGAAGAAATGGTGGCTGTTGTTAA